>NC_060267.1:181922121-181953258 GCF_021613505.1 Equus quagga | reverse complement strand
ATCTCAAAACTACGGTCGGCACAACTCCACTAACCAGACAGTCCCAGCCCAGCTGACCTCAGTCACCACAAACCACATACGATCACAATTTATTTATCACGCATTACACTGGTGTGGTCTTTCAACTACAGAATCAGAGAGAATTACTTTAGGGGCTGACCCCGTGGCCTACTGTTCAGTTCAGTGTGCACCACTTCTCCAGCCCAGGTTCAGTTCCTGGGCACAGAGCTACACCACTCATCAGCGGCCATGCTGGGACGGTGACTCACATACAAAATAGAGGAAGACTGACACAGATGTTAGCTCAGGGCTAATCTTCCTCAGCAAAAAGAAGGATTACTGTAGAACAATTCCGTTGTTTGGGAACTTCTGGAGTTTAGATTCCCAGTTGAATAATTTCCTATAGTAATGTAATATGGAGTGACAAAACAGCCTTATAGTCATGTAATTTCTATTCTCTCTTAACAAACACATGCTTTCAAGAAAGCAAAGTATACCACTTCACACAGGCTCCAGCAAACGCAAGTCTATAGCAAGTGACATACTATATAATCCCATTAGGGTGTCAGGCTTTAAGGTCAGGTTCAGCTTCTTGAATCCTCCATTATATATATAGGACTACTTAGAAATTCACAGGCAAACGCAAAAGAAAGGCATTCTGGCTGCTTAAAGCCAGCTAACTCCAACTACATTTTATAACATAACAGTCAAGACTTTAAGACTACACTTCTTTAAACTTTAAGGCTTAAAGCTAATTTAACTGATTTTGTTTTGTTTTGTTTTGAAGAGATTAGTGCCCCCAATACCTGCTTTGCAGCTTTCTTAGCCTCATGCTTCCTTTGATTTTTAAGGGCTGTTTTTGATAATGGCTTATCATTTCCTGGTTGTGGTTTCATATTCTGAGGTGGTTCGTCCTCATGCTATGGAAAACATAAAATAAACAATTTTGAAATGGAGTCCATGTTTTTAAAAACATATACAACAAATCATACAAATTTGCTAGTAAATTTATCAAATTTATTTTAAGATCACTGGCAAAGAATATTTCAAACCTCTTATTAGCAGCAGGCACACCCCAACTGTCAAGGTGGATTTAATGAGGACCTTCCTATCAGTTCATATAGGATATCTCTCAGTTATGTAAGGGCTGGTGAAATTCACTTTAGTTTTCTTTAAACAATGGAATTTTTCTTAGTACTACTACTGACCCATGATTCCTATGAAATCAGACACTGACAATAGCTTCTTCTGCAGTCTTTCTAGATCTGACCACTGTCAACAGAAACCCAGTTGCCTCATTTGTTTTCTTTGCACAAAGAATTACTTGCTAGCTCTTTACTTGCAAAATCAGAGATTAGAAGATTAAAAATAAAGGCAAATAGAAAAACTAAAACAGACCATAAGAAAATAAATTAAATAGGAAGGGGTAAGTAACTGCAGAATTACAAATCTAGGGGTAACATAATGAAGAGGCTGACAAAAAACTTAAATGACTTATCAGACTATACAATGAAAACAGAAAATCATTTCCATCATCAGATATTTATAAAACCATCTATCAAGTATATTCCACAACAGAAAGAGGGTGAATTGAGCATAGGACCAAGGAGGATCTAACATAAAACATGATGACTATAGTTGGTAACCCCGTTTTGTATAATTGAAATTTGCTAAGAGAGTAGAACGCAAATGTTCTCACCAAAAAAAAGATAAATACGTGAAGTGATGGACATGTTAATTAACTGGATGGGAGGGATCTTTTCACAATGAACATGTGTCAAATCACCATGATGTACACTTTAAATATTTTACAATTCTATAGGACAAGTGTACTTCAATAAAGCTGAAAATAAAAAATTTATAGAGGTTCCAGTATCTCCAGAGTGGCTGCAGGCAACACCCAGTATAAGTGACAGCACTACAACCTCTCACCAGATTGATCTACTTACTGGTTTCTCTCTACCTTGCTATCGTCTGAACATTAACTCTCTCTTAGACTCAAGCATACTCAGCACATCAAAAGGACCAGATCTCCATGAAGTTTCTTGAGCACTAGATCTCAGAACTATGCTGTACTTAGAAGTGCTTTATGGAAATGGACAGGGCTCAAATATTTAAGTCACAGAAGGATAAATAAGAAACCATAAAGTGGCTTTATCTCAGCAGCTACGTAACTATTTCAGGTCATCAAAGTTCTATGTACATACCCTACTTGACGCAACTGAATATATGAGAACCCACATTTGTAGAAGAGACAAATCTGGATGGCAAGCCCCTTTCCCTTCTTTTTTATCCCAACTGCATACAGTGTTATTTAAGATAGACTAATATTTGCTGAACAGTTTGTTCTATACATCAAAATTCTTTCAATAGGGGCCGGCCCTGTGGCAGAGTGGTTAAGTTCACGTGCTCTGCTATGGCGGCCCAGGGTTTCGCCAGTTTGGATCCTGGGCACGAACATGGCACCACTCATCAGGCCACGCTGAGGTGGCGTCCCACGTGCCACAACTAGAAGGGCCCACAACTAAAATATACAACTATGTACTGGGGGATTTGAGGAGAAAAAGCAGAAAGAAAGAAAAAAAACAGATTGGCAACAGTTGTTAGCTCAGGTGCCAATCTTAAAAAAAAAAAAAATTCTTTCAATAGTGGGTTCTTCTATAGCATCTTGCTTTGACTGAAAAAGTTTCTACTCAGGAGAACTTCAAAAACTGATAAAGCAATTAAAAATGAGGCAAGAAAAAAGGATGAATCACAAGTCTCTTCCACACTACGAGCATCACGTAGCTACTGACAGACGTTCACTTTAGACAAAGAAACCCCACACAGCTGCTACGGACACGAGTCCTGGCTTTACTGCTGCGTCCACTGTACACAATTTCATCATTAATGAAATTTGTTTCTTCAGTTGTATCAATATTATGTTTTGATGAACACATTATAAAAGTGAAGGTTTTTTGGAAAGCCAAGAAATACTTCTTCAAGTATAATTTATATATGAATTTTTACTTATAACAAAAGTACCTTTTTTCTTCAGGGAGAAGAATTCTACCACCCTTTTATTTCCCTTCTGCTACGTAACCCTCCTCCTTTGTGAAGTTATCAACTAGAACGTCTTTGTTTCCAGCAACTTCTTGACAGTATTTTCTTTGCCGTTTATCTCATTTCCGGAATTAGATACAAACAAAAAGTTCTCAGTAGTGGGCATGTGGTTCCTTCAGCCAAAATGATTTGACAGGATCACATAATCACCATGTCACATACAAAAGCAAACATTTTGTGGAAATCTTAAATGTTAAAAAAATTGGGGTTTTAAGAAGTTCTCACCTACTTTTATCAGCATTTTCAAAGTATTATCTTTCTACATTAATTTCTCTCCCTGCCCCCACCAAGACAAACTAGTTTTATGGATCGGAGAAGAAAAACACACGTTAATTCAGAATTTCCTCCTCTTGTGCTATCTTACACAGATTTGGAAAGCAGCATGGGTTGATGTTATTCTGTTTTCATTTTAGCTAAGGAAAATTTCAATATGGAGAAAGGACAAATCCAATGACTACTATATCCTTTCTTTTTTGATTCAAATACAAATATCATAAATAGGGCTTAATTTGTGATATAAGTTTTTATATATATATACTTTTTTTTTTTTTTTTTTTTTAGGAAGATTAGCCCTGAGCTAACATCTACTGCCAATCCTCCTCTTTTTGCTGAGGAAGACTGGCCCTGAGCTGGCTCGTGCCCAGCTTCCTCTACTCTACATGTGGGACACCTGCCAAGGCATGGCTTGACAAGTGGTGTGCAGGTCCACACCTGGGATCTAAGCTGGCAAACCTGGGGCCACCAAAGCAGAACATGTGAACTTAACGGCTGTGCCACTGGGCCGGCCCCAAGTTTTTATATATTTTTACAAAACAAGTTAATACCACAAAAATGTTTAAACGGAACATTTCAACGAAGTCAAGAAGTTACAGGCCACTGCTACATTTTGTGAAGGAGGAAGAGTTGTTCCTTTTGTTTTTGCTTTCGAGAAGGTTAAGAGTGGCAAAGGGAGGCACAAGAATACTCATCCTGTGGAAAAGGATTTACTTCCCTGAGAGTCTAATCATTGAGTCACTATATGTCTCCATGTACTTGGAACAGTCCCAGCCAACGCCTGCGGTACGGCCCTTTCTAATAACACCAACAATACTGCTGTTCCTCTTACAGAGCACCTTTATTCCTTAACATCATCACTGAAACTCAGGGCATGAATACGTAAACGCTCTCCCCTGAGCTCTGAAACACTAACATTTTAAAGCAGATCAGAACTGATGGGGCCGGCCCCGTGGCTGAGTGGTTAAGTTCGTGCACTCTGCTTCGGCGGCCCAGGCTTTCGCCAGTTCAGATTCAACTATGCACTGAGAGGATTTGGGGAGAAAAAGCAGGAAAAAAAACACAAAAAAATGTTGGCAACAGTTATTAGCTCAGGTGCCAATCGTTAAAAAAAAAAAAGGAAACTGACCAATACTCTGGTCATAACTTTACAATAGAAGTAGGGAACTGACGGCCTAAGGACAACAAATGTCTGTCTGACCAAAAGCGTTCTAAAGATTGAGAAATTTCACATGAGCACCCAGACTTGCTTTGTCTTGAAAAATCAGACATTTTGGCAAACGGGGCCTTGAATCTACGGGAACAATCAGCTCCTGCTGTGTAGCTGCCCTGCCTTTAAAGAGGGCAGGCCCTCTCCCTTTCACCATTCTCTTCCCGTCACCACTGCCTGACATCACCAGCCTCGCCGGACAAGCATTTGAACTTGAGCCCATGATCTACAAAGGCAATATGTCATAGGCAGTTATCTTTCCCAGAGATTTCAAACTAACTCCTTTGTCAGCTTAACAATATGAACTGTTCGCCATCTTCAGCAGTAGCTCCCCCATGATTTCTACCCTAGAGTTTCTATTCCGATCAGGTGCTAAGTAACACAAGAACATGCATGAGTAAAAGGTCCAGACACTGAAAAACCTTTTCCTCCCAAAGTAGTAAAAGTGTACTTACCAGTTTGGAATTGGTGATTGGTTTATTTCTTAAAGCTGGGGGTCTATAAGCTGTTGCAACTTTAGGTTCTTCACTGGGTACATCACTTGGAACTGCTTGGTAAGTTATTGTTTTTGCTGGAAATATTCCATCTAAAAATGGCTGCCAAGAAACCTGCCACAGTTCTCCATTTGATGGCACATCATACTTGTGCAAGACAGAGCCAGTATAATGCCAAATCTTGTACCCATTATTAACACGTAATCTGGGAGCACATGTGGCTGTTAAAATATGCTCACCATCTGGGCACCAAGCAAAATAGGTAGAATCAGAGGCCACCGGTTTAGAAATAAGTTTGTAGTTTTTAACATCCCACACTTCCATTTGTCCCCTCAGATTTCCAAATCCAGCTAGTACTAAAATATGTCCATGAGGGCTATAGTAGGCTGCATTACGAGGACCAGTTCCAAAGTCAAACACAGGGTCACATTTTAAGTTGAAAATTGTTGCTTTGGCAGGCATAAAACCATAAACAGCACAAAACTCAGTAGAACTAGAATTCCAAACTACATCATAAATGGGGCCATTTTTTGCTAGAAAAAGAATATAAAATCCAAATTAGCAATAAAGAATTAAATGAATATAACATTTATTAACATAAGTCATAATCATATAACACTCACAAACATGTCAAGTACTAAAAAAGAAAATTTCAAGGTATGTTAAAATTAAAATATTTTACATGACATACTATGGGGATTAATAGATGATTACAAATTTATGTAAAAACCCCTAAAGAATCTTAATTTCTTTTAAACATTTTGGCAATGTGGGCTCATAGAGGCATAGGTTATTATCACTATTAATAAAAAACTAGTTTTTATTGGAAGAGGTAATATGTGCACATAGTAATAAAAATACAAACTATATAAAAAGACATGCCACAAAAATAAGTCCCTCTATACAAAGGCAACCCTCCATTTATTTCTTGCATAGCGTTTCAGAATATTTTTATTGAAATTAAGCCTCTCTCTCTTAAACACACACACACACACACACACACACACAGTTCTAAACTTTTGTTGTTTCATTTAATACTCTATCATGGAGATTTTTCTGTGCAAGCACCTGAAGATCTGGCTCATTCTTTGTCAGTTGAACTGCGTTCCATTACAAACCTTGCTGTATGTTTTCCACTGTGAGTGTACACAAATACACGCGTGGGAATGACATTGCTAGGTCAAAGGGCACATACATTTACTTGATAACACACAACCAAAAAGCCCTTCAAAGCAATTGTATCAATTTACACCAGCAACAGTTTCTCCCCCTCACTCTCATTCATACTGCGTGGTTTCAGATTTTTATCTTTGCCAACAACTAAGTGAAAAACTGTATCTTGTTTTCCTTTCTATTTCTTTTATTATAAGCTAAGCGCCTTTTAATATATTTATATATAATTTCACTTCTTTTATTGTGGACTATTCTTTACTGTCCCATGCCTATTTTTCTCTCCCATTATTGGTCTTTTATTGACTTACTTGATATATTAACAAAATTCACCTTTTCCCATACTTACCCTAAGTCTATCAAAAAAGATTTTTTCCCCAATTTTTGTTTGTTTTGCTTAATCTGTTGTCTCTTCTTCCCCCAATGTAGAAATCTATAGTTTTATATATTCAAATTTGTCATTTTTCCCTTATGCATTCAGCCTTGTTTAGAAAGTCTTTTTCCACTTTAACATTAGAAAAAAATTTCTCCCACATTTTCTTCTAGTTCTGTAGTTTTAGGTATAATCTTTTGGCCCAACTGCAATTTATTTGGATGAAGAGGTAGTAATATTAATTTTTTGTTCCAAATAGCTAGCCAGCTGTCCTCCAACCATGTATTAAACGATCAACATTTCCTCCACTGATTCAAATGCTGACATTAATATATATCAATGGCTATGGCAGTATGGATCTCCTTCTGGACTCTGTTCTGGTCCACTGAGCTATCTGCCTCTCTGTAAGCCAAAAAAATGTACTGGCGTTTTAATAATTTTTAGACCAATATGGGGAGAAAATTTTTTGTGAAGAAGATTGGCCCTGAGCTAACATCTGTTGCCAATCTTCCTCTATTTTATGTGGGATGCTGCCACAGCATGGCTTGACAAGCAGTGCTAGGTCCATACCTGGGATCTGAACCTGTGAACCCTGGGCTGATGAAGTGGAATGCACAAACTTAACCACTATGCCACCAGGCTGGCCCTGAGAAATGACAGCTTTATAAAATTCTTCCTATTAAGGGTCATAGTTTGTCCCTCAGAAGTTTTAATTTTCCTCCCATCAGTCCTATATATTTCTAGTTTTTGTTGCTGTACATGGAATCTTTCCTACCACTGTTTTTTAAGTGGTAGTTTGTTTGGTTTTTTGAGGAAGATTAGCCCTGAGCTAACATCTGCTGCCAATCCTCCTCTTTTTGCTGAGGAAGACTGGCCCTGAGCTAACATCCATGTCCACCTTCCTATACTTTATACAGGGGACGCCTGCCATAGCATGGCTTACCATGCTGTGCTATGACGGCACCCGGGATCCAAACTGGTGAACCCCAAGCCGCCGAAGCGAAATGTGCGAACTTAACCACTGTACCACCGGGCCAGCCCCAGTGGCTGTTATTTATACTGTGACTTCATCTATATGAGCAGAGATGATTCTATTTTCTCCTTCAAAACTGTATACTTAATTCTTTTGACCAGTTACACTGATTAGTTCTTTCAGAATGTTAAATAATAGTGGAGTGGGGAGTCATCCTTGTTCTGTTTCTGACTTCAATGGGAATACATAGTTTTTTGTAAGGAAGGCTACCTTACTTTTACATGTCCAATTAAAAACGAAAAAATTAAGAGAGTTGCCAGAATTTTAAAATAGTATTATTTTACAGTTAATTTAGCTCATCAAAACAAAAGATGGGGGCCGGCATGGTGGTGCAGTGGCTAAGTTCGCACATTCCGCTTCAGCGGCCTGGGGTTCACTGGTTCGGATCCCAGCTGGGGACACGGCACCACTTGGCAAGCCATGCTGTGGTAGGTGTCCCACGTATAAAGTAGAGGAAGATGGGCATGGATGTTACCTCAGGGCCAGTCTTCCTCAGCAAAAAAGAGGAGGATTGGCAGCAGATGTTAGCTCAGGGCCAGTCTTCCTCAACAAAAAGAGGAGGATTGGCAGCAGATGTTAGCTCAGGGCTAATCTTTCTCAAAAAACAAAACCAAACAAAAAGATGAAGTAGTAACATTCTTTAGTTCTGAAGATAGTGCTAAACTCACTAGATCAACTTGCTGTCCTAATAAGGTAAATAAGTCCCAAAAGAGCTACTACAAGGCGATTGCCTCAATAAGCAAGTTCCCTACTGAAACGCTAGCATGACTAAATTACCTAATCGGATTCTGTCAAAATAAGGTATGTATGGGGAGATTTTAAGTTTCTTACGTAACAGGAGTTTTATCTTAAAGGTTATAAAATGTGAGTTTTATCACTTGCTCAAGAATTTAGAGGATATCATCTTTAAGGCACAACATGTTTTACTCTCCTTGTTTTCATCACAGGAGGCCTGCTGGGGTACTCACGTAGCTGCACCACGGCGCTTTCTCCGTTTGTCGCAATGTAGTGCAGTGTCTGTTCCCCGTAGTAGGAAGCTCCTGTCTTGTCAACATCGGTGCTAGCTATTACCAACACAGCAGTAGCTAGACAGTAAAAACTTTAATTAGGTTTAAAACACAAATTAGCCTAAAAATGGTGGTAAGAAAAATATTAAAAAGTATAACAGAGCACATGTAAATTTTCATTAAATAAGCACTGATACCCTTTTTTTCTATATATGCAAAAATATAAGTCTAAATTAATAGTTGATAAACAAAATAAGAGATAAATGTATTTATCATACCTTTTTTATTCCATAGCATTGTAACCTTATCAGCCTTAAAGAAACTTTTATTGGCTAAAGCTGCATGAGGTCCATCAAAGTTGGGGTACTGATATAATCTAACAAATGAAGGTGCACCCTTACTTCCTGGAACATAGACAGCCACCTACGATACACAGACATAAGTGATTACTTAATTTTTTGAAGCAGGTAAACTAAGATGGACATGTTTTTACAGTTACTAAAAACAAGGAAAAGGTTTAATCCCAATATCCCACATAAATAAACAAAAACAATGTAGCAATTACCTTGTATGGCTGGGGTCCAGGTGATAACACAAAATCACTAATTTTTTGCAAATGCAATTTATTTGTGATTGTATCTAAAAAAAAGTAAATGGTGTTAGATTCATGAGAGAAGCTAACAGGAATATGTTAAATTCTGAATGCCTTATAAAAGGTTAATGCAACTGTATACTAATACTGCTCACTGTGGTCTCATGTAGGTAAGGTAGAGCAACACAGTGGAAAAAGCATGGGCTGGGCACAAGACAGGCCTGCCCTTGAATTCCTACTCAGCCACTTACTAGCTGTGACATTGGACAAGTAATGGAATTACATATCCAACTCCCAGTGACAAATTTTTTTTAATGATGATTTTTTTGTTGTTAAGGAAGATTCACCCTGAGCTAACATCTGTATCAATCTTCCTCTATTTTCTATGTGGGTCACTGCCACAGCATGGCCACCAAGGAGTGGTGTAGGTACGTTGTAGGTACGTGCCCGGGAACCAAACCCAGGCTGCCGAAGTGGAGTGCACAGAACTTAACCACTAGGCCACAGGGCTGGCCCAAGTGACTCATTTTAAGAGCACAGTGCCAGGTACACAGTATGTATTCAATAAATGTCAGTTCTCTTCTCTTCAACCTCTGCAATAAAGCAGTCTTAGAGCTCGTGAAGTGGGAAAGATGACTCTAGCCTGCTACTGTAGAATGTGGATACAGAAATTCTGTAACGAATGTGATAAACAGATACATGATAATGATGATCACAACAGTAACAATGGCTCATATTTATTGAGTGCCTCCTCTGTGCCAGGCAGTCAGAAGCCATGTTATAAACAATGCAGCTCCCCAAGTTAATGGGAGCAAAAACTGGCAGCCCCCTTCTTTTGGAATGCTCACAGAGGCCAGTAAGATAAGCAAGCAAACTAATCCAAAATCAGTGGGGCAGGAATGAGTCTTGAAAACAAGAAAATGAAGTGCATGGCTAAGATTGTGTGCACGGTGCTCAAAATCAACCTGCAGTCCATCTTTGGTACACGTAAACAGTTACCAATTCCCTTTCTACTTTAATACACTTGAAAGTGTACAGTCACTCTAAGGATAAAAGGAACTGCAAAACTTTTTTTCTTTAAATTATTTTCAGTAATCAAGTTATTGGTGTTATTGTTGGTATTGCCATTCTAAGAATACTATATAGTTAATGTGGAACAAAGGAAATGAATAATGATAGTCATGTGCTGCAAAATGATGTTTTGGTCAATGACAGACTGCATATACAACTAAAAGATTAGTACTACATAGCTTAGGTGCTATGCCATCTAGGTGTGTGTAAGTACACTCTGATGTTCACACAATGACAGAATCGCCTAACGACGCAGTTCTCAGAACATATCCTCGTTGTTAAGTGACGCATGACTGTATGTGAATATGACATTCTCAAACTATCTCCCCTAGTGTCCTAGAGAATCAGGATTCTTGTTGTAAACAAAAGGAAATACAGATATAAGATAAAAAAGAAAAAGAAAAAGAGACCTAGAAGCGATGATCAACACAGTAGCAATGAGAATTCCTTACACCCAGACTGTGGTTTCTAAACACAATTTTCTACTAAAAGGAACCAGAGTATTTTAGAGCATTGGCCAATTCCAGGTGTATAGCAGGAAATACACAAGATAATCCCTGACCGGCTTGTCTTACCGTATAGCAAAGAAGTCATTAAAGACTAATTGACCAAGGATGAGACAATTTGTGCATCAATAATGATAATAATTGCAATTGATTGAAACACATCATATATATTTAAATCCACAGTTCAGAAGGATGGGGGGGAACTAACTGGTTGTGATGGAGACTGCTAGAGAAAGAACTCATTATAGTAAAAGTGATAAAGGGAAAGAACACCTATCCTGCCTTTCCTATATAAATAGTACCTCTAGGAAACCAAATAGTAGATGAGGGAATTTCTCTTTATAGAAGTACTACAGCTAATAAATGAGAGGGAAGGGTGGATTAGAACATCATCAACTTGTAACCACTCACATAAAAATGGATCTAGGCATTGAACATTAATGTCAACTAACTTCACAAAATTAAAGACAAGACATTACGTGCTTCTTGATAAAAGAACTTAATATCACCTTATGATGTCGTCTTGCCCTCATCTCCCCAAAAAAGAAGAACCTGAAGCTGACCGACTCTAGATCCAAACACCTATTTACAGGGGACAGATGAACTTGTTAAATTATAGGATGAGATACAATAGCAAAATTCAAACCACGGGAAAATATATAGGACAATAACCTTCTTTCTTAAATGATAAACTGCAAAGGAAGAAAAAAGGAGATGGAGAGAGCATCTATAGCTTAAAAGAAACTTAGAAGATATATCAATCAATTGCAATGTGAGGGACTTTATTTGTATCCTGAGTTTTAAAAAAATTATACCATTTGCAATTATTAGAAATTCGAACACTGTGATAATGATATGGTGGCTAACTTAAAAAAAAGTCAAGAGCCCTAATCTCCAGAGATACATACTGAAATATTTACAGGTAAAATTACATGACATCTAGCACTGCCTTTGGCAGAATGAGAGAGACGGACGAGGGATGGACAGATGTATGGACAAGGCAGGGTTGGTAACGGGTTGGTGGTTATTGGGACTAGGTGTCTATTTTTGAGTTTGAAATTCTACACAATAAAACATTTTAAAAACTTGTACCGGAATTTCAATAGCAACTAAACTCAGAAAAACGTATTCAAATGTCTTAACAGCAATTACCAGATAACAAAAGTTATTATTAAAAAAATCTTTGTGCTATAAAATTTCATTAGCTTTTAAGATTTCTAAGAGTTAATCAAATGAATTACTATAACAGCAATTGTTGATTAATATAGTAACAGTATTTAGGATGGGATATAAAGCAATCAAAACTGGATCCATTTATAGTAAGTAATATAATGCCATATAAGGCAATCAACACTGTATACATTTATACTAAATAATATTGTTTCATAAATCTTTCCATACTAAAATTGTTGCTTTCAAAGAAGTGAACTTCATTGTTGACATTTCGGGCACAAATAGTTTCATCTTCTGACCAGGATGGACACCTATATTGAAAAGAAAGAATACAAAAATAATTTAGACAAAATATAACATCACATAACATGTCAAGTTTGTGATATTGTTTACCATTTAAGGAAAAATACTTATAAATGATGTCAAGTCAGTTGCTAATAGTTTTAGCGTATGTAATAGGAAAATAGTGTCCCTTTTCATTCGAATACTAAACAAAAGAAAGAACAAGTTTTTACTCTATTACATTCCTACATACAAAATCCTTAAAAATCTAGATTTTGGTCTGACAAGTTATTTTCTAAGTCAATACCAGAGAAACAAGTATTATACAATGAAGATATTGAAAATATTTTGTAAATAACTAGCATTTTAAAGCACTTATTTACCAATTTTGCATTTTTTTCTGGTTGAAAGACTTTAAACATGTCCCAGTTTTCACATCATAAAGTTGTAGGTTAGGTATCCCAGCTGTGCCATCCTTAGAAGCTGCAATAAAAACAAGATTTGTTGTAGTAATTGTCTCCTAGTACTAGTAAAAAGATTTCCTTCTTAAAAAAATGAAGAGTTGCTTTAAATCGACTTTCCCCTCTAGCTTTAATTATAGATTTACTCATCCATTCCTAAAGCCATGGCGACATGACAGCTGTTTGACCAAAGTTCAGCATTTCTGAAATGAGCTAATTACTATAGATTTTAAGAATACTTAACCACAACTAGAAGGACCTGAAACTAAGATATACAACTATGTACCGGAGGATTTGGGGAGACAAAGCAGGAAAAAAAAAAAAAAAACGATTGGCAACAGTTGTTAGCTGAGGTGCCAATCTTTAAAAAAGTACTTAAGAGATTTCTTATTTATTAAGTTTGACGTGTTTGCTGTTAAATGGCTTAAACTGTCCTATTATGAAAGCTTATATCTATAAGTCACACACACACAAAAGTTATGTAAAACCATCCATGATTCTCAACGGATTCTCAATTGCTCTTTTATTTACTTGGAAAAGTAAGACTCATTAGAGTCCAAGCCTCTTGAAAGAACAAACTCAGAAAATTTATAACCCAAAAAGGAACTATTTTCTTCTATTTACCGAACAATATCCACATTTTTAGAAAATGATTCTTAAAACAACCCCCTAGGGCTGGCCCAGTGGCACAGCCGTCAAGCTCGCACGTTCCGCTTCGGTGGCCCGGGGTTCCCCGGTTCAGATCCCAGGTGTGAACATGGCACCGCTTCGCACGCCATGCTGTGGGAGGCGTCCCACATAGAAAGTAGAGGAAGATGGGCATGGATGTGAGCTCAGGGCCAGTCTTCCTCAGCAAAAGGATTGGCAGCAGATGTTAGCTCAGGGCTAATCTTCCTCAAAATAAATAAATAAGCCCCTAGACCAGTTCTCAATATTTTCCTACTCATCTCTGAATCACGTGAAATGTTCACGTATTATATATCTTTAAATGTGTTAGAAATCAGCACACCATTCCCTCCTCTCTGTTGGACCACTCACATTTCTTAGATGTTGTGTCTACTGTACTTCCTCTTTCATTTATAATGATTATTGAAAGCCTTTTTTCATTTTACATTTTTTTTTTGAGGAAGATTAGCCCTGAGCTAACTACTGCCAATCCTCCTCTTTTTGCTGAGGAAGACTGGCCCTGAGCTAACATCGTGCCCATCTTCCTCTACTTTATACGTGGGACGCCTACCACAGCATGGCTTTTGCCAAGCGGGGCCATGTCCACACCTGGGATCTGAACTGGTGAACCCTGGGCCGTGGAGAAGCGGAACGTGTGCACTTAAGCCCTACGCCACCGGCCCGGCCCCACCTTTCTTCACGTTAAAGGTCACTAGCATCCTTAATGTTTGAGACCTTCTCTATCTAGTGGTTATTTACTTTCTAAATTTTCCCTTAGCTCCTTCTCTTCCTCCATCTCATGATGGGTCTTTTCACTAACTTACTATACCTTGATATTACCTAAAGCTCATTGTACTTGGGGAACACAAGATTAACGGCTGATTAAAAACATTTACAAATACTATTTACTACCATAAAGATTAACTACTTTCCTATAAGGTTATAAACATTCTCTTTTTCCACACTGAGTTGAACTGGTCCTGTCAGAATATTTTTACAATTGGAAAATACTTACTAGTATAAGGCTGCCACGTTGCCAGGACAGTGTTTTTTGGCGAGAACTCAAGGCAAACTGCCTTTGGGAGGTTGAAGGAGTGCAGGAGTCTCTTGTTAGTGACATTGATAATATTTATTCTGGTTTCAAAAGAAATTACTTCAGCAATGAAATACTGTTTTATAATAGCCAGCATTATCCAAAACATTCATACTTCTTTTCAAATACAGATCACTCTAACTGTTCATTTTTCATAAAACTCAATTTTCAGTTAGTTCTAGAAAATATTCAATAAATACCTTAACTAAAAAAAAGTGCACATTTTACCAAAACACCCCTATATAAGGATAAGGCTGGTGTTGGGGAATAATACAGAATTAGCAGAAAGACACAAGAGATGATTCACGTTCCACGAACAACATGCCTTTAAGTGAACACAGAGCTAGACGAGCTGAGGTATAGAAAATCAGAAAGAAACAGACATGCTAAAGCAAAAGCATACTTTCCCGCTTGAATAAATGTGACCCGCAGCAGCCAGGGGATCAGCAAGGAGACTTGTGATGTCCATAAAAGTCTCAGAAGCAGTCTCCAGAAGCTGGGACTGTAAGAATGACTGTGCTAAGATAGCGACAAAGACTACAATAGTCATAATAAAAGCAATTTCCATCTTTTGGATGCTTCCTATATACCATGTTCTGGTCTTAACACTTTACGTACATTTTCTCATTGAATCCTCACAACAGTCTTATAAGATAGGTATTATCATCTCCATTTTACTAATGGTGAGGCTTAGAAAAATTAAACGGTGTGATGATTTGCCCAAGATCATACAAACGATAAAGGCCACAGCCAAACTTTACACTAGTTTGGCCTGACTTGCTCTTACGTACTCTTTTGGGTAAAAAAAATTATACTCCATCTGATTCTAGAACTTGCTTAAAATTACTTTGTCCTACTCAAGTTTGAGGACACTGGATTAGGATAAGCAGAAATTGGTAAGAATAAATGATTATTGCATATTGTTCAAACACACACACATGAGATTCTTTACAACTTACTATAAATTACATATTTTAGAATTGCATGAAGCTTTCTTTTTTGCTGTTGTTGATAACCTTTAATAGTTATTCTTAGTGTAACAAAAGGTGTTTATCTTAATGAAAAAAACTCCACACATATTTAAGGAAAAATCAGTTCTAGTTTCCAGCTTAGTTAACCATGAACTCAGCAAAGACCACAATCAATACGCTACATCTGTTTCTCTTGCCCCAGGAATATTATACATCATTGTGGCCCCAGCATTTTAAGGAAATAAATGCTAGAACCAGGTATAGAAAATACCTTTTAAAAAGATGGGCACTGCATATGGGGATATATTAAAAGGATTCAGAGTTGAATCCAACAGAAAGCCAAGTGGGAATATGAATAAATATGTAAAATAATTAATTCTAACTGCCAAGGTGAAAAAAGACTTACTCAACAAACTCTAAGCCAGTAGAATAAGGGATATCTCAAAAAGACAATAAACAATGGAAAGAGGTATGGTATGTCCATTAGATAGTAAATTTCTATTAACTCATTACTCAAATAGAAAACAAGTAAAATGTGGATTTAAGAAAACAAAACCCAAATACTCACAATAGCTTACACCAAAAGAAAGAAGAAAATATGAGTATCCTCTCTTTGAGGCTGAGATTAAGACTGTTATCTTAGCATTGTGGATAAGACTCAATATGACTATATTCTTAACAATATGAGAGCAGTTGGATTCAGTAACTTTAAAAAAATACAAAACTGATTAATACTTTAATTATAAAAGCTAATTCTGTCAGCTAAAGTCATAAAAAGTGAATCAACTAATTCAATACAATCTTTTTAGCATTAATTTTTAAAAATCATATGTTTAATCCAATCTGACCTGAGAGTTGAAGACTTCAGAATATATTACCACTGTGTAAAAAACATTTAAAATGTACTTTTCAAACTAATGTATGCATTTTCTCCCTTTTAAAAAACCTAAGATAGGGTATCTGGTTAAAAACAACAAAATAACTTTAAACCAAGCAACAAATATTTGGGCATTTTCCTCGTTCTGTGAACTGAAATGTTGTAGTGACTATGGAAAAATTAAAATGGATTGGTTTTCTCAGTGAAATTATGAGCATTAAATCAAAACGCTAGCATTTTGTGTGAGACCATTTTGTAATCTGATTATTTTATGTAATATAGAGGATACTAAACATACTTCTGAATAACTTATACTAAGATGATATACTTTATATACAATAAAACTAATAGTAATAACTGCAGGCAGTTGTTACTAATTTAACTGCAAGGCTACAATGTATCTAAATCGAAGGTAAACAAGCAAAGAGAATTATTCTCTAAGTGTTAACACAGAATTTAAGAAACCCTAACCAGGCATTTAGAGCACTATTGAAAACCACCTCTCAGCTTCTTCAGCATTAAATTGTCCTTTTTCATATGTTATTTTTAAACTCTTAAGTAACTAGATAAGTCATTACACATAAAAAGAAATGAACAACCTTGAAGTGTTCCATGGATGTTTTGTTGGAGATTATATCTATCTGCATCACGACATTAAAAGACAGAGTTTATTAATGACACCCAAACACATATTACTCAAATAATGAAGTTATGCTTTAGATTCATGAGACACACAAAATTTTATATAAATGAACACTAACTTTTCTCCGTCGCCCCAGGCAAACAAGGTCCCATCCTTACTAAAGGTATAGACTTTGCAATTTTTCCCAGATTCCCTGAAAATGACAAGAAAAAAAGTTTACATTAATAAGCATTAATACTTTTCAAAAACTCTTATTAAAAATCCACAATCTTACTACTAATTTAATGACCAAGAACTTACATAAATTTCGGAAATTAATTCCAAAATGCTTTAGTCTACCAAAATACTTTCTCTCTTAAACTGCAGTGCCAACAACCACTGTAAAGTAAGCTAGAAACTGATTTCATACCAACAGATCAATCTTAAGAAAGAAAGAGGGGCTGGCCCCATGGCTGAGCGGTTAAGTTCCCGCGCTCTGCTTCGGCAGCCCAGGGTTTCACATGTTCCAATCCTGGGCACAGACATGGCATTGCTCTCCAGGCCATACTGAGGCACCGTCCCACATGCCACAACTACAAGGACCCACAATTAAAATATACAACTATGTGCTGGGGGGATTTGGGGAGAAAAAGCAGGAAAAAAAAAAAGAAGGTTGGCAACAGATGTTAGCTCAGGTGCCAATCTTTTAAAAAAGAAAGAAAGAAAGAAAGAGAGCCCTTTTGGGTGAATAACCAGTTGGTGTGAAAATCCCAAAATTTAAGGAAATGTGCAAGTTACCAGCTGTCAGCCCTGATCTTGAGAGGGCCGAAGGATTTCAACATAGAGACTTTGTGAAGAATGTCCCAGACCACCTGAGTAACAAAACAATGATGGATAGAATATCCTCGAGTGGCCAACAAGTGCCCCTGGATTTGAAGGATAAAGACCTTCTACCAATTTCTCATGAGTAGAGACAGAAAGCATAACAACAAGAGGATCTTCACACCAAATAAATGCAGATGCAGGATTCTGTACAAAAACAGACCTGTGGAAACTGGACTTCCTGGCAATACGCTATCAAATGATCAAAACTCTAAGTACTGTATCTCTCAACTGGAGATGGCTACTATGAGTCCCTCTCCCAGTGATAATGAAGACGCAAAGAGAAGCGTGGATGTGTGTACACACAGATATCCATACATGTGGTCACAACAGATGAGAACTTTGTGGACAATAAATATTTGAACTATTAAATAGTGCACTGAGAGCTGACCAGTGCATCCCCCTTAAACTGGATACTATCTTTGCGTTAATTTATCTGCAGATGACATTTGTGTTTCTGTAATCACACAACAATAGAAGCTTATACTCAGTTTGTAGTTACTGAAACATTTTTTTCTCTCTCTCACATAAACAGCTATGATCAAGATGTCCTCCATCCTATACTTGTCAACTCATTTCTGAACCTTAAGGCAGATAATTTACAATTATCATATAAAATTCCACCCAGGTTTGGCCTATTATTCTAGCCTACTGAGATCTATTTACAGTTTGATTTTCTCTTTTAAAATATTAGTCATTCTGTACAGATTTATGTAATGGATAAACTATAAAATATCATCCTAAACTATCATCTGAATCAACTCTAAGAATGTTGAATGAGCTCTGAACAAGATCCTTAACAGTCCTTCCCTCAAACTAAAATCAACTCATTAATCAGCTGACTTCACAGCTCTTAACCAACAGACAACTGTCATTACCATCATCCAACCAAAAGACTTTCTCATTTTTCAGATACTTTGCTAAAATCATGTCTACAGTTCTTTCTTGAAGTCTGGAAATTGTACTCAGAAAGGAAATGAGATAAGCTTGAAACAATTTGTTCTCAGCAAGCTCATTTTGACTCTAATAATCACCCCATTTATCTCAATGATTATAAAGTGTCCTTTTAATATGTCATTCTAAGCATTATGTTTAAGACTGAAGGCAAGCTTAACAGACTATCCAGAATTCAATTCTTTTCTTAATCTTGGCAACTGGGAAATTTTGTCTATTTCCTTCTAGTACGATCTTTCAAATAAAAAACTTCAAATATAGACAAAAATAGAGAAAAAGTATGATAACCCACCCATGCACCTATCACCAAGTTTAAATAACTATTAACTCATGGCCCATTTTGTTTACTCTCTACTTTCATATTTAATGCCAGAATATTTTAAAGCAAAACCAGATGTCATATCATTTTACTCTATACTTCAGTATGCATCTCAGACTGATGAGGACGTTTTTGAAAAACACAATCACTACTATGCCACTTCATCTTGCAAAATTACCAACTCCTTACTATCATTTAATACCTAGTACTTGGATATCTCGGTTTTTAAAAGAGGCCCAGGTCATTCTAATATGCCTCCAAATTTGAGAACCATTCATCTAAAAGCTTGATTAGAATCAAGTTTTCTTAACCTTCACAGAAGGTTAGTACCATGTAGTTCCTACTGCACTTCCCCAGGAGACATGTAATGTCTTCCAGTTCTACTCTTAGTGATGCTGCCATTGTACTGCACTCATTATGTGCCTCCTCAGCTTCATCTAACCCTTCCTGCTGCCAGGGGACAGCTATTCAATGCAGACACCTGGCCACCTCACCTCCTAACACCACTGGTTGTCTCAAGATTCGCCAGGAGTGAGGGCCACCTTCCAGCACAGCTTCCCTTATGCCTGCTGCAGTAGCAGGAAGAGGAGCTCAGCACTCAGATTCAACCCAGACAGACCAAGAGAGGCTCCGGCTGCATGCACATTTCTTACCGTCCCTCTCCACAACAGACTGTTCTGAGGCACGGCGGCTCCCCAGAGCCCCTCTGGAGACACACTGCATGACAAAGCAACCTGGCTGTGTTGTGCAAATCTGTGCCCAGTTCAGGGCACCCCATGTTATATTTGCTTTCACTTCTTCCTTGCCTCTTTCCCTTTTCCTCTCATTTCTGCTGCCTTGGGATCCCACACTCCAATGCAATGCAGCAAAAAGCTTTAACACAGACTCTTGTTTTCTAGAGCAGTGCTTTTCAAATACTAGCATGCATACAAATCACCTGAGAATCTGGTTAAAATAAAGATTCTGATTCAGTAAGCTGGGTAGGGCCTAGATGTTACATTTCTGCACTGGTTCAAGGTGATGCCAATATGGCTGGTCTTGGGCCCACATTTCCTCTAACAAGGTTCTAGAGGACAAGGTCTAATAAAAGTTGGTCAACAGATTCAGGTGATGCCAACCTGATTATCAAGTTCCTCATCAACAGTTCATTTAATAGTTTCAGCATCTTTTGACATTAGCGGTTCTCAAAGTGGGGTTTCCAGACTTGCAGTATCAGCATTACCCGGGAACTTGTTCCGAATTCCAATTCTTGGGCCCCACCCCAGATCTCATGAATCGGAAAATCTGGGGAGGAATGATTCAGATGCATGCTAAAGTTTGCGAACCACTGATATGTGATTTCTTTAGGATTACAAAATGCTGATTATCTAATCCCATCATTCTTTATGCATTTATTAACTGGAATTCTTCATAAAGAAGTATTCCTCATCAACAATCTGGTTACTCTGAAAAACAGTCTGTACGGGAAAGGCGAGATAAATGCTTGATTCCTTCTCTTTATCAGTTTTCAAGGTGCTCAGCAAGGACCCCATCAACCTCCAGTGCTGACCAGTAAGATCTGGAGGGAGGGGATTTGGGGGAGTGATTATATATACTTGACATGTCTTAATCCTCTTAGTCACAGTTCTTCTTAATGCTCAAACTATCCCTCTTAGGTTCGTGTGACCCCTTCAAACTGACTCCCGTGACCCTTGAACAGAGCCCCAGCCGTCTTTTATAGCTCCCTTGTTTTCTGGCTTAGACGTCTCTAGCTCAGCTCCTACATTTTATGTCTCAGACCTGGAGTCGGCCACTTCCCCAAGGAACTGGCTCCTTTTGGAGAAGAACGGTGTTGAGAAGATCACAATCTGTGAGGCAGCGGGATTCACTGCTACTAGGTCATTGCTGCTTCTAGACCTTCTCAATGGACAGAACCAGAAAATACAAACGATTTTATGAAAAGAAATCATGAGTTCATATTGATATATGCAAGTCCATCCCTTTACTCTTACACAGAAAATCTTGTTTCCTAATGACATTACTGTAACTATTTGTTTTATCCTACAACAGATTTAAAATGACAGTATCAACTTTCAGTTAACAACAAAACTATTGAATGCATTTAAGAATTTTGCAGGTCATCATAAGGTTATACCACCAACTTATTATAAAGCTAGGTTCACTTGTTTCTGTTTTCCATTTTAACTTTTTTAATTTAAAACCACTACATGATCCAAAGTCAAAACTATATATACCAAAATTCATTCACAGACATGCCCCCTGCATCCTGCAACTCTCTCTCCCACTACAGATAATCACTTTTATTAGTTTTTGGCTTACCCTTTCATTGTTTCTTTTTGGGAAAAATATATCTATATCTATCTAGCTATATATTATATATACATTTTAGTATTTCCTTCCTTTCTTATATCTGTCTCATTCTCTGATTTCATGACGATTATAGGCAGTGGTTTGGTGATCAGTCTGGAAGATTTCCTCATTCTCTAAGATAAAATTCTGAGCTAAAGGCTTGACCTCAATTACACTATGGTCTACACTTTCTCTTTTAAACCTTCTGAAGCTATTACAGTCGTCCCTCAGTATCTGCGGGAGATTGGTGCCAGGACTCCCCACTGGGGATATCAAAATCTGCCGATGCTCAAGTCTCTTATATAAAATGGCGTAGTATTTGCATATAACCTACGTACATCTTCCCATATCCTTTAAGTCATCCCTAGATTACTTATAATACCTAAAACAATGTAAATGCTATATAAATAGTTGTTACGCTGTATTGTTTAGGGAATAATGACAAGAAAAAAAGTCTGTACATGTTCAGTACAAACGCAACCATCGTAGGCCTTTCAAACCGTGGTTGGTCGAATCTAAGGATGTGGAACCTGCAGAAACGAAGGGCCAACTGCATGTATTTTCAAATCTAAAGATCATTTTTCTTGATAGAGAACATGCATTCTTTCCGTCTTCTGTTAATATTATACAATACACCCAAAGAAACTAGCTTATCTGTCTTTTTTCTTTCTTATTCAGAATAAAACCACAAAAACAATTTAGAATGTATTGTATAGTTCCCTATAACACCACCCAACAAAATAAACCATACCTTGGCAACACTGTGCTTTCTGTAAAATGTGGTGGTCCGTTCACCATGTACAGTCCTTCTGATCCTCGGACTAAAGAAATAAAATGGAAAGAACCACCATGGCTTTGTTAACAATACTCAGTTATCACAAATGTTTTAAAAAACAAGAAGCCTTCAGTCAAAATATTAATGAAATTATTAAACATTTCATAGAACTATAGAATGTTAGCATTAAATGGGCACATTTTTCTTACTTATTGCATGAAATCATGTAACTGCTGAGAAATAAATAGGTAATGCAAAGACTGAATGTTTGTCTCTCCAAAATCCTCAAGTCGAAACCCTAATCCTATTGTGATGGTATTTGGAGGTGGGGCCTTTGAGAAGTAACTAGGTCCTGAGGGTGGAGGCCCCAGGAAGGGGATTAGTGTCCTTATAAGAAGAGTCCCAGAGAGCTCGCCAGCTCTCTCTCTGCCATGTAAGGATACAGTAAGTCGGCAGTCCACAACTGCAAGAGGGCCCTCCCCAGAACCTGACCGTGCTGGCACTCTAATCTCAGACTTGCAGCCTCTAGAACTGCAGGAAATAAATTTCTGCACTTTATAAGCTACCCAGTCTGCAGTACTTTGTTATAGCAGTCCTAACCGTCTAAGGCAGGTGAGATCCCTCTTATTTCTCTTCCTATAAATCATACTCATTTAGTCTCTAAGGAGACTACTCCAATCAATCCACTTTTATCTTTTACAGGAAATCTATGCATGTGCATTGAGATACAACATTCATACTATGTTTCTTTATTCAAATGGAAAAAAGTCATCTTAGTACTAAGTTTTCACATTTTTTTCTAAGATCATTTTCAAAATGTATGGATGTTAGAAACAATTAGAAGCTGAGTCAAAGTTCAATCTTCTTTGTATTAGCTTACTCTCTCAAGTAACTTTTATAAATAAGAACTCCTAACTTTAACTGTCACCAGTGAAAAGCAGGTGTGCTGTGGCAGCGGGACATGAACTCAAAGGCAGCCTTCTGCTCGCGTCTGGCTGTGGAAGCCTGGATACATCACCACCTCCGACTCTGAGCCCTCAGTGTAAAAACGGAAATCTTAGAACACGGGGTGGCTGTGTGCTTCACAGAAGACAATAAAGGGAAATACAGCGCATACTCAAAGTTCTTAAAACATGTAAGGCATTACTAAGATATTTACAATTTCCCAAAGGAAGAGACCAAGTGGGATGAGAAAGAAACATTCATTTACTAAGCCCCCAATGAGAGTAATAGCCTAAAAAATTATGCGGGAACTAAGTTAAAGATTAAATAAGCAAAATCACCTATAGAACTAGATTATAGTTTTTTAAATGACTCAATTAGAAGCATCTAAAGCTGAACCAAATAAATTGATCACTCATTCAACAAATGCTTATTGGGCAAAAACCTACTTCCCAGATCCTATGTTGAGTACTGAAGATACAAGAGGAAGGAAAATCAGCCTTGTCCCTGATCTCATTAATAAATAATAAGTCAAATATATGGAATTCTAGAACTGTGTTTAGTGCTACAAAAGAAAGATATATGAGGCTAACAGAGTGAATAACAGGAAGCTTTAATCTAAAAATGGAAGGTTAGGGAAAGCATCCTTGAGTAAGTGATTAGTGTGCTGAGATGTGAAGGAGGAACAGCAGTTAACAAGCAAAGAGAGAAGCAGCAAGTGCGTAACTCCACGACAAGAGAGACGACGGAGCATCAGCAGAATGGAAAGGCTGGGTGGCTGGAAGGATCTGGAGCTGGACAAGAAAGCAGGGCTCAGGCTCAGCAGGATCTTGTGGTGTAAGTTAGGCAATGTTGGTCTACAGCCTAAGAAACTTCAAAAGGGTTTTAGGCAGATTTTTAAAGCCAGATTTGCATTTTGAAAAGGTCAATCTGGGGGCCAGTCCCGTGGCTGAGTGGTTAAGTTCTCACACTCCGCTGCGGTGGCCCAGGGTTTTGCCAGTTCAAATCCTGGGTGCAGGCGGACATGGGACTGCTCATCAGGCCATGCTGAGGTGGCATCCCACATGCCACAACTAGAAGGACCCACAACTAAAAATACACAACTATGTACCAGGGAGCTTTGGGGAGAAAAAGGAAAAAAATAGAAATCTTAAAAAAAAAAAAAAAAAGAAAAGGTCAATCTGTTACAGAGTAGAGAATGAACTGAAAGGAGGTAAGAGTGGACGTGAAGAGACTATTCAACATGGCTCTGCAGTAGTCCCACAGGAGAGATTATGGAAACGTGGACTAGGCCGGGGCAGTGCAAATGGAAAGTGGAGAACGAATGTTCAAAATCTAGAAGATAAAACTGACAGGACTTGGTGAGGAGTTACCACTTTATCAGCTGGAATTCGTGCTAGCAGTACAAGAGCTGAAGAGAAGAAAAAGTTCTACTGAGGTCCATGGCTACAATTCCATCTGCTTCCTTTTCTGCCAGCTAATCACAAATCTCCCACTCTTCTCATGGTTACTGGGAAAGCAACAAAGTTGGTAGATAGAGGCCACTCTTGGCTCCAACTCTGATGCCTATTTCCTTTCCCTTCTCAAGGCACAGTTCCCAGAACACTGATTTTCTACCTCAGAATTAACTAGCTCACTTTTCAGATATTGAAAATAGTATAATTCTCAGTCCTAAAGTAAATAATTTAAAGTTAGAATGAAGGAGCCAGCCCCGTGGCCTACTGGTTAAGTTTGATATGCTCCGCTTTGGTGGACCAGGTTCACGGGTTCAGATCCCAGGCGCCGACCTATACCACTTATCAGCCACGCTCAGCAGCAACCCACATATAAAAAAAGTGGGCACCAGCCCCGTGGCTGAGTGGTTAAGTTCACATGCTCCACTTTGGTGGCCCAGGGTTTCCATGGTTTGGATCCTGGGCGCGGACATGGCACCGCTCATCAGGCCACGCTGAGGTGGCGTCCCACATGCCACAACTAGAAGGACCCAGAACTAGAATATACAACTGTGTACTGGGGCGCTTTGAGGAGAAAGAAAAAAAAAAAAAAGACTGGCAACAGATGTTAGCTCAGGTGCCAATCTTTAAAAAACAAAAAAGTGGAGGAAGATTGGCACAGATGTTAGCTCAGAGCTAATCTTCCTCAAGCAAAAGAGGAAGACTGGCTACAGATGCTAGCGCACGGCTAATCGTCCTCAGCAAAAAACAAAAACAAAAACAAAAAACAAAAACAAAACATGTAAAGTTAGAATGAAACTAAAGAACCACTGATGAACAAGATAAAAATCTATGTCCTCATAGAGCTTCCTTTCTAGTGGAAGAATGGAAAATAAATAAATACACAAGTGAATGATGAGTTTGTTAGACATCCACAAGTACACAACTGGATACGTCTCACCAGAAACAGAGCACTAGACAGCGCTGCTAAACTGCTGTGGGTAGTTTGCCCTTGAATATTCTGGAGCCAAGCAAGGTGTTCTGCATATATCAAAATCTAAACTCCTTACACCACAGCCTACAAGGCTCTATATGATCTGGCTCCTGCATAGCTCCATGTGCTAGGCACTAGGGATTTAAAGAAATGAATCCATCACTGCGCTCAACATAATGATTTCAAAGGAGCTCAGTCTTGCCACTTCTTGAATGAAACACCGAACATATCTATTCTAAAAATCTCTAATGACATTTAGAAATCATTTTGTGCTAAAAAATGTTTTCCTAGAAGATTTAAAAACTATGAAGTTTAATTCTTTTTTTTAAAGATTGGCACCTGAGCTAAAACCTGTTGCCAATCTTTTTTTTTCCTTTCTGCTTTTTCTCCCCAAATCCCCCCGGTACACAGTTGTATATTTTAGTTGTGGGTCCTTCTAGTTGTGGCATGTGGGACGCCGCCTTAATGTGGCCTGATGAGCGGTGCCATGTCCACGTCCAGGATCCAAACCAGCGAAACCCTGGGCCGCCACAGCAGAGCGTGAGAACTTAACCACTCAGCCACGGGGCCGGCCCCTATAAAGTTTAAGTTTAATTCTTTAGCATCAAAATTCTCAATCACTTCTTGTCCTTTTGGCTAAGAGCAAGTGTACATCACAATTCTCTTACTACACAGACAAAGCAGTGCTGTCTCTCATCACATCAATCATCTGCTGCAATATCATGTCTGATGCACTATGATTAGAAGAGACCATTCTTTTCTTAACACTGTAATCAAGGTTTTAACAAACATTTATTTGAGGGATTAATCAAAAATGAGTTTCCCAAACTAGGGAGTTTAGTTAGCAGATTACACTTTATTCCTAGATCACATGAAATTTTATCAGCCTAATGAGGTCCCTCCCACAAACTGCAGTGGCAATTTAACACACGAAGAGCTCTCTTTCAGAATTCACACACAGGCCTAGGAAAACAAAACAGCACATTGTTAGCCTAGTCCCATGAAGGTGCAGCTGTAATTAGAAAATGTGATGCAATCAAACCACACTCTTGCCGTTGCTGCCCCCAAGAACATATGCCTGAAGTGACTGGCAAAAAAGAAAAAGCAAAAACTTTCCCAGCTCAACTCAGCTTCCTGTGTTCTCATGACACTTGTAGCTAGTAACCCTGGTCCTCCACATTGATTGATTTTGCTGTCATCACCAACCACAGTGTTTACTTGGGAAAATTTCAAAGAGTTTGTACATTATACTACAATGGAGCTGTACCTCAGAACCCATGAAGGGAGCCTTCTGGCCACAGCAGTGGGAACTCTCAGTGTACTCAGGGCAACTAGCACAGGGTCTTCCTTTTCTAAAATTTCTATGTCATACCTTTGAGGTGGAAGACTTCAAAGGAGTTGCTATAAACTGCACATGTACTTGCCCCCCAACTCTTATGTTGAAACTTAATCCCTAATGTGATGGTATTTGGAGGTGGGACCTTTGGCAGGTAATCAGGTCATAAGGCAGAGCCCTCATCAGTAAGATTAGTGCCCTTATGAAAGAGATCCCAGAGAGCTCCCTTGTCCCTTCCTCCACATGAGGACATGGCAGAGGACCACTGTCTGTGAACCAGGAAGTGGGTGCTCACCAGACACTCAATCTGCCAGTGCCTTGATCTTGAATTTCCCAATCTCCAGAACTGCGAGAAATAAATAAAAATGTTTATTAAGTCACTCAGTCTACGGTACTTTTGTTATAGGAGCCAGAACGGACTAGGACAGGAATAGGGGGAAAAAATCTCCACTTAACCCATCCTCATTCATGCAGATTATTAATCCAAAATCTTAGAAGGCAACACTTCGCAGAAAAGTCAGGGTGAAAAGTGCCATGTCTCTCCTGCTCAAGTAGCATTCAATCTCATGTGGTTTTCAATTTCTGGTTTTAGTATGTTTCTGGAGAAGCAAAGTCTTGAGTCAAATTAACCGACTGCTTTTCAACAAGCACATGTTCACATTCTAAAAAAGAACTTTCAAAACAAAAATCCAAAGGTTGCACACTCTATGATTCTGTTTACATAGCACTCCTAAAAAGACAAAATTATCATGATGGAGGACAGATCAGTGGTTGCCAAAGGTTAGAGATGGAGGGAGGGTCTGACTATGAAAGGGGAGCATCTTCTGTGTGGTGAGGGAGCAGTTCTGTATTGGATGGACCCTCTACTAGCAGTTCTGATAGTGGTGGTTACATGAATGTACACATGTGATAAAATTTCTTTAGTGCTATACACACATAGACAAACTGGTGAAATCCACATAAAGACTGCAGTTTAGTAAATACTACTGCACCATTGTCAATTTCCTGGTTCTGATCATGGGCTATGGGTATATAAGCTACGTATTATCACGGGGAAAGCTAGGCAAAGAGTACACGAGAACTCTCCTCACTGTTCTCACAACTTCTAAGTCTTAAATTCTATCAAAATAAAAGGCTTTTAAAAAGCCCATCGTTTTTGGTAATGCTTTGTTCACAATATGGCAAGAAATTAAAACAGTCAAAAGCTTTTCAACATTTCTCAAGAAGGGAGTTGTTTGGGAATACTGGACAAAAGTGTTAAATTAAAATAAAAAGTTGAATAGATCAAGATTTTTGCACTAAGTTAAAAACACATTCCATCGGACAAAAGTACACATCAAAGCTACTTTAAAGACTGATGACACTGTTCATCCCATTAAATCAGAAAATCTTCTTTGCAATATGCTTCTTTGCAATGATGCTTTACAATAGATGGGTCTATTTTTATCAAGTGAAGTCATCATAAAAATCATATTGACTCATTATACTTTTGTCCATACAAATAAACCACTATTTAAAACACATTTTATTTCACACCTCCCTACACAGAAGCGTACTATGAGAAAGTGCTGCAAGGCATTTTGGAACCACTAAGATGCTCTACTGAATTTAATCAGTTTGAGCAACTTCTTATGAAAATTCGAATAAATGGACATATAAAGTTTATTAGAAGAAACACAAAATCAGGTTCATAACAGAAGATAAACTGTATCACAAGTTAATAAAAAGCAAAAATGTGGACTCAAAACAAACTCGTTTCAATAACTGCAACAATTTCTTCTACATACAACTTTCTAATGAGGGATTCATTTTAATTAGAAGTGACTGAATGTGAACGAGTGAATAGAAAGAATGTGGAGATAGCTTAATGTGGTGTACTCAGACTTTATAAGAAGTGGTTATCTTTCATCAATTTATTCCTCCAGAAGGTGGGGATGACCAAGACCCTGCCCCCGCCATCAAGAAGTACAGCCTAGTGGGGGAGAAAAGCTGTAAACAACTAGGTAATTATCCTATGTGGTAAGCGAAAAAAAGCCAAGTATATATAAGGTACAAAAATAGCCTAGGGAGTGACTGGCTATCTGGGAAGCGAGAAAAGGCTTCACAAACCAATAATGTCTGAAATGAACTTTAAAAGATGTAAAGCAACTAGCCATCAAGAGGAATAGCTCCAGACTGAAGAAGCAGGTTGTTTAACGGCTCTATAAGCAGCTCAGTACTGATGGAACACAAACTAGAATGGGGTGGGAAGGAAATAAACGAACGCAGGAGCTGTTCAAGGACTACAACGGGTTCCACCTGCTAAGCTGAACAGGATGGAATTTACCCTGCAAGCAGTGAGGAGCCACTGTCATGATTTTTAAAAGGGAGAAAATTAATCGGACTTCAAAATGTTCTAATTTTTAAAATTAGAGTTCAAATAGGCATTTAGTATTTCAAAATTATGAATAACATACGAGCTACCTTATGAAGCTAGAGAAAAAATTCATTTAATTATGTAATTATGCCTTTTAAACAGTATCTGCCTGGCATATTATCTAACAAAATATACTTAGTATTTGATAAATGTTTGATGAATGAACTGTCGCAGCCGGATTGAATATGAGTGGGCATGATGCTTGATAACAAAGATCTTAAAATGTACAGTGGCAAAAGGTACAAAAGCTTGTTAAGGCTCAAGTCTCGGGAAATAAGCCCCGTCCTCGAAAGCAGACAACCTTTCTCATACTGACTTCTTTTTCTTCTATATAAGTTATTGGTAACAATCAAAGCCTTCCATTCTTTTCCCTCCCTTACTTCCCTCTCCTTACTTGATACTCATACATAAGACTCCCAGCCATTGCCCTAATTAAGCCTTCCCTGACACTGCTCGAGACGAAGTCTATTATCTTCTCCCACAGCCTCAGCTTCAAAACCTCAGGAATCCTCTACTGTTCTAATTCTAAAATGCTCATAACCATTTCACCATCAAACGTTGCTAGATTACCTTATAATGCCCACAGCTACCACCTCAGACCTCACTTTGATCACTTGAAACCTACACCTCCACAGCTCCACTCTCCCCATTAAGTCCTACACATTTCATTAAAGCAAGGAGTACAGAATTCGGCATTCCCTAAATTCAGGCGTATTTAACGTGTGGTCGGTCATTCTAGAGGACTAGGTCAGCAGCTTATTACAGAGCGAAAGGCCTGTCACCAGACAAGGGTTCGTGTAACGCCAAGACTGCAGGCCCAGGGGAACAAAGTCAGCCAGCACTTGCTGTTCGCACCCCGCCTCCTCCATTCTCGCAGAACGGGAAGCGGCCGGGAAGAATGATGGATGGGCAAAAGGGAGGGGGAACGGCGGAGCCAGAGGCGGGGGCCTCACTTCCGATGGCCACGCTACACCGAGAAACCCGAAGGCCCTAAGCCTCTGCCGCAACGCGCAAGACAGGGCGCATCAGATTCCAAGGCTTCTCGGGTAGCCCCCACGGGCAGAGACACAAACAGAAACTGCTCTGAAGAAACAGTCCCCTGCCCGTTCACAACTTACCTGTCAGCAGCGGCGTGGACGGCGCCATCTTGTCCCGGAAAGAGAAACCCTTCCGCTCGGGTCAGAGTTCACGAGGGCCGAACCCGGCCCCTACACGTCTCCTCAGGCGCGAAGACGGCGGATTGGCGTTTCCGGGGCCACCAGCCTCGGGGCCAATCCACTTCCGGCTGCAGAGCGCCGCGGAGAAGGAGCCCTGCCGCGCACGCGCAGCTCCAGGGCGACGCTCCACAGAGCGGGGGCGGGCGCTCTCCCTCCCTCCGGGCAGGCGGAGCCCGCCCTTCCGCGGGGCGGGGCCCGGCCGGTGCTGACGTTGGCAGCCGAACCCGAAGGAGCTCGCGGCGCCGGGCTGCATCGTCCGGTTGTTGCGTTCGTCGCCTTCCTCTTCCCTCCACGCTCCCGGCGGCGGCGCGGGACTCCGGCGGCCCGTCCTCTGCTCCCGCGCGCCGGCCTCGCTCGGCGGCCGGTCGGCGTCGTCGGTCGGTCGGCGGCCCGCGCCCCCCGCGCCCAGGCCCACGGCCGCAGCCAGCGCCCGCCCGGGAGCTCCTGCCCGGCGGCGCGGCCCGGGAGCCGAGCGCAGCGCCGCAGCGGCCGCGCGGGCGGGCGGGCGAGGCGCCGCGAAGATGGTCGCCAAGCAGCGGATCCG
>NC_060267.1:181810202-181921721 GCF_021613505.1 Equus quagga | reverse complement strand
AGAACATCACGCAGCGCGGCAACGTCGCCAAGACCTCGGTGAGCCGCGCGCCGCCGCAGCCCCGGGAGCGGGCCGGGGGCCGGGGGGCGGCGCGGGGGCCGGGCCGCGGGGTGCCCCGCGTGTGAACCTGCGGCCTTTCCTTTTGCAGAGAAATGCTCCCGAAGAGAAGGCGTCCGTGGGACCCTGGCTGCTGGCTCTCTTTATTTTCGTCGTTTGTGGTTCTGGTGAGTGTTCGGGGGGCTTCCCTGCGGGAGGGTGGTGGGGACGGGTTGGGATGACGTGGTGACCCATCAGTGGTGGATCCTCCCCGCGTGGTCCTCAACCCACCTGCCGGGAGCGCCACATGATTCGGTTCCCTCTGAACCAAATTGCTTGTCCCACATATGTGCTCCAGAAACTTCTCCCGGCTTGGTTTGTGCCCACGGGAGATCAGGAAAAGGAGGTCGGGTCCTTAGGAATGGTCGACTTGGGAGAAGTCCAGACCGACACAAAAATACCCCCGGGGGTGAGAGTCGAGAGTGTTTTGTAGCCCCATTATCGGTGCCTTTGCAGAACAGAAGCCTGTGAGTATCGTGTCCATATGGGTGTTCGGACTTATTAATACAACCCAGGATCTGATGTCTTTATGTCAAAATTGGGTTTATTCTATAGAGTAAAGCTAGTACAAAGGATTGATCCACTCCAGAGGAAATGTACCTGCTTGGGAATTTAATGTATGAGACCAGTGTTTTGAGATTGATGAAAGAAACGTTTGACATATGGTAGGAAAAATTAGTTATCAGAGCAGCTTGCTGTTAGAGGAACAGACGCGTGTCTCGGCAGATGGATTACAAAATGTCTTTCCTCTCTCCGTTTGTTATTTTAACGTGCGAGTTGTCGATGTGGAAGTCCGTGTTTCTGTTTTCCACGTTCTGACATTCTCAGGTTACTGAGATTTCTCAAACTGTGCACTTGCCTGTCTCCTAAACTTACCAGTTGGAAGCTTTCCCTGATAAATGGCCAAGAGCCAAGCAATTTATGTAACCTAAAGATTATTGAGTTTCAGCTTTGTGAGAATGAGGAAACATGCATACATTGTAGGCCAGGCCTTGAAAGGACATTTAATATTTAGGGATAAACCAAAATAATTGTATGCTAGAAAAAGCTGTTTGCTTTGATGCTTTAAAAGTTCTTTCTAAAATGATTGCTTATTTGTCAACTCTCTTGGACAGTTAGACAAAATTCAGAGAAGCTGAGATTGAAGAAAAATAACTTCCGGACATTTAATTGTTTTATTAATGCAGGCCAGCCTGTTTTCACTTCTTATTACAATGAAGTTACGTAGCATTTGCCAGTAACTGTAAGGGTACTCTTGGAGTCTGGAACTACCTTAATAAATATTTGTCAGTTGCAAGATCTGTTTTATTCAAAGCATGTTTTAATATTTGCTCTTTCTCTTTACAGCAATTTTCCAGATTATTCAAAGTATCAGGATGGGCATGTGAAGTGGCTGACCTTAAGATGTTTCCATTCTCCTGTGAATTTTAACTTGAACTCATTCCCAATGTTTGATACCCTGGTTAAAAACAATTCAGTAAAGTATCCTGCCTCAGAATGACTTTTCATACCATCCTTCGTGTGTCATTCCAAGGTTTCTTCACGAGTCATTCCAATTTTCTAGTCCATACCACAGTGCCTTGCAAAAGCACCACATGAATAAAGCAATAAAATTTGATTGTTAAGCTACAGTAGTGGACCCTACTTATTCAGTCAGTAAAGAGTAAGTTTTTTTTTAATGTGGTTATTAAAACAGTATACCGTATAGATAATTAGATTAAATCTGTGTAGACAGGGTCTGGATTTTGTTAATCCTGATGTGTAAATGCAATTAGCTTAATTTAAAATTCGGAATCTCATGGTTTTGATATAGCTAGGCACTTTATTACTGTTTCTTGAATTGAAAGCACACTCCCATACAGGGTCTTCTAACTGTCCTGTAATAAAGTGCTGATAAACGGAACAACTAGACAGTCAGCCTAGTTTTCCCACAATCTTTAGCACCTAAAAAATTTTAAAAGCTTGTAAATGCCTAATATAAAGGCAGATGCTAACAACCACAATGTCTGTGTTAACAATATTATTTCTATGACACGACCTTGGATTTTGCATGAGGGAACATGCTAACCTAAGTTGCCGTAAGAAAACGTGGGTTAGCGTTTTGCAACTTCATCAGTCACTTCAGTCTCACTGCAAGCTGCCGTGGTGGAGGAGAGTCAGAGAAGGTTTGCTTGTGTCACCATCGATGGCACCGGAATTACTTTAATGTATCAAAGCGGGGTCTACTATGCTAGACAACGTTTTAAGGGAAAATACTACTAAAAATGGATGCCTCGTCAGGACATACTGTTGAGACCAGTGTGCCGTAAGATGTTAGCATGTTAACAGCACTTTCAATACCAAAAAGGGCACATCAACTAAAAAGTTAGACTTAGTTTGGGAATGCTTTTTCTAGATTTATGATTAGAATTCTGTTAGGGTATTAGATAGACTAAAGTGTCATCTGCAATTAAATGGATTTACTGACAAGGATCAGTCTTTAGTCTTCCCTTTGTTTGACTTTATAGGTTATGATTGATCGAACTTTCTTTTTACTAACGGTAAGGGTGAGTGATAAGGCAGGTTTTGGGTTTCTTGGTACTATTGAAAATTGCAAGCATTGGCTATTTAAATACTTAGCCATAACTTGATGAAAAAAGCCTGAGAAGTGTCTATGTATTAATGAATCGGAAAGAAAGCTGCTCGTTTGCTTTAATTGCCTCAGGATATCTCTTTTAAAATAAGCTGTTTTAAGAGGAACTGAAGGGAAATGTGCTACCTAGTCTACACACGGTGAGAGTCTCAGAGAGCGCCTCTGATCCCCCGAGTGTGGGGGGAGCGAGGGAGGGGAGTTGGTAAGGATGTGTAGGAACTTGAGTACTCTGGAATAGAAAAGGAATCGGCCAACCTTGCGCCAGCAGGTTTTCATCTACATTGTTACCTGCCTTTCTCACCCAGGAAATCAACCCCTGTACTTGTTTCCCTCTTTGAAACAAGTGTCCTGGTTAACATTCTGTTTCATTGTAACTTTAAAAATGAAAGTTACTCTAAATTCATAGCAGGTGCCTTATTCTTTGCTTTGAGTCAGACCATTCCATAGCAGAATTTCCCTTGGTGTACTATAATTGGCTTTAAGATGTTGGTTTTTTTGTTTTTGTCTTAATGCACAGTGTATTAATTTGACTGTTAAATTGCTATAGCTAGCAATCGTTCTACATATGTGAAGTTGCATTCCCTTTGTATTTCATGTGTACTTTACCGATTGAGTACATTTTATACTAAGGATGGATTATGCATGTTTGGAACAATGAAAGCTATGTCTTATTTGATTTATCCTTTAAAAATAAAGTTCCCTGAATATTTGATGGCTTCTAAAAGGAAGTGATTTTACAGAGTTCTTATCTGAGTGTACTTTTTATAGTTAATAGACAATGATTTTACAGAATGAGTAGTAGTACGTTGTATTTGAGTTAAAAGAAATAGTTCCCAGAGGCACAGATTTACGGTTAAAACTGGGAATAGGTAGCAAGAAAAATACATAAAAAGCACAATGAATTAAATACTTCCCCATCCAAGATTTACGCTCAAGGCATTGAGTCTGCTTTAAGGGAAAAGCACAGTTCTTTTGATCTCTGTTTCCCAACTGAATTTTATATGTCATCAAATGTTGATCACAGTATGAGAATAAATACTTTATTGGGGTTGTCTACATTGTCCAATTACTTTTTGTAATTTAGCTATAACATTTCAAGAAGCTGTCAGTGATTTCATAGTATCTGTTGGGTTGTATATAGTGTTGCTCAAAATAGAGTGGGCTTCCAAAGAAAGTAAAGATTTTCGTTTGTAATGGAGTGCATTGTAATGGGCTTGGACTTAGGACGCTGAAGAACTGTGGGTTCAGCTGAGGCCCTGGCTCTTCTCCCTGAGGTTCCTGGAGGTTTACTGGCACCGAGGATTACCGTGCAGCTCCCAGTTATGTTCTTGGGAGCCACGCCAACAAAATGGCATTGTGCTTTAGCATCTGTAAAATTTAGAACATCATCAAATTTTCCACTTAGAAATTGATCTGAAGTTTGATTTGTCCTTACCTACCTTTTTAGTTGTTTTGTTATTGTTTTAGACGTAAACCACAACTTTAAGAGGTAGGAGTTGGGTTCAGCTGCAAATCGTCTGTCAGCCCTCAGAGAACCCTTTCCTGTGTGAACTTAGCCCGCTCTCCCTGCTAGTACTGCTTTCTCGTCAGTTGAACCAGGACAAAAATATCCTAATTTGGAAAGAGTACTAACGAGCAATCAAAGGCTGGAAATTAAGCTGAAGGGAAAAATTCAACTGTCTGGACTTAAATAATTCAAAGTAAATTCATGTAGATCACAGAATCATAAAGATAGAAAGGACATGGGAAATTTAGTCCAAGTGCCTCAGTTTGCAGATAAATAAAAAATTCATTTATTCAATGAATATTGAGTAACGTATGGGCCAAATGTGGAGTTAGAGCTGTGAATACAGAATCCCAGCACTTAAGTGGGGGAAAGACAATAAAATGAAGCGACCAGAATTGTGATAAGTATTTCCAAGGAAAAGTAAAACCAGGTCAACGGTGTCTGTCCTTGGGGAGCTAGTGCAGGCAGAGTAGAAACGGAGCAAGTTTCCTTGACCCACGGTGCCCTCGGGGAGCCAAAGGAATGATTGCAAAACTTCCACACGAACACTTCTGTTTTCATGAGCTCTTCGCTTCTGCTTTTAGCAGAGCTCTTAAATTTTTTTTCATGTTGCCAATTCAAAGAAGAAAAAAAGAACTTGTCCTTTTATGGATGCAATTTCTTTTGAAGATGAATAAGTGACAAGTTTACTCTTGGCATTTCCTGTACAGCCCCAAAATATGAAGATTGAATCAATAATGTTATCCACTGTAACATATTCGAGTACATTTTTAAAAAGTATTTTGCCATAATTTATTGTATTTTGTTTTAAAATTTTTCATCTGTGATGTTGAAAAATAATTCTCATTTGATAGTCCAGTAGTCAAAAACATGCAGTCATGTGCCCTTCATAGATAGATTTTATATCTAAGTTTCAGTGAATAAACCCTGTGTGGCTTCTTTTCCAGCGTGCAAAGTTCTACTTTGGGATGCAGATGGAATTAAAACAAATCCGCAAATTTAAATAATTAAAACTATGATTTTCAATATCATTCTTTTCTCACTGCTGTGGAGAAAGTCTCTGAAACAGTGGAATGAGAATAATTGATTTTAGAGCTGCAAGGAACTTGAGCAATGATCTGATTGACCTTTACTTTACTCCTGAGGAAATCATGGCCTAGAAGAGTTCTTTGCCATCACCGATGAACCAGTAGCGGGGCAAGGATTAGAAAACTGGTCTTGTGATCATAACCAAACGGGCTCTTTAATATACTGAGTGCTAAGGAATTAAGATTCTTTAGGACTGTCTCATTTCATTTTAGGAGGTGGTTTATTAATCTCATGAACCGCTGTGAGTGTTCCGTGAAGGTAAAATCTGAAGGTTTAATCAACTTCAGTGGCTTCCCACTGCTGTTGGGATGAAATCACTCTTTAGCTTTGATTTTCGTGGCGCTTCACGACATGGCCCAACCTACCTTCCCACCCTTGTCCCCCACGGCTCCCCTCCATAGCCCTGTTCCAGCCCCAAGAGTCTACTTTCCCTTTTCAGATACCTCGTTCTTTCCTTGAGTGTTTTTGCTCATTTTCCCGACATTACAAAACTGTCTATCCTTCAAAGTGTAGCCTAAATTTCACCTCCTCTGGGAAGGTTTCCCTCGCCATATGAGTCAGAAACACTCTCTTTGGGATTGATGACTCTGGACTAGTTAGCATTGATTATGTTACTGCACACAATTGCGGTTCTCTGCCTGATGTGCATAAGAAGCCAATTAATTATGACATCAGCCTTTGGGGAAAGAAGTCAGCTTTATTCTGTCAGATTCATCTGCAGGGAGACAAGGGGGGGTGTGCCCTCAGATCTATCTCCCCGATTCAGGATTTGGGGCAAAATTTAAGAGTTTAGGGAGAACCGACTGGCACGCAGAAACACTGGCGGGACAGGTTTTGATTGGTGGGCTTCTAAACGTTTATGACAGAGTTCTAAACATTTACAATGAGGCCCTAAGCATTTCTGATGAAGTGGGGAAGGAATTTTAACACCGGGTCTTCCTGAACGAGGGACCCCCTGCTTCTGATAAGAGTCCGACTTTCAAGTTCCACTTGTGTCCTGGTCCTTTGGCTCCATGGGAAGGAGGATCTTTGGTTCCGCAGTCATTTCGGGGCAAGACATTTTTGCACATGTTCTGGCTGTGTGACTTTGCAAATTTTCTGACTGACAATCCTTAATCACTCTGTTGGTAAGATGGGGTCAGTTGAACTGGTCCCGGAGGGCCTGTTACCATTATGTTATCATATTTATTAGTTTTCTCTCTCAGTTTCTCAGCTAGAGTATGGAATCCTTAAGAACAAATGCCATCTTTCCTTCTTTTTCATTCTTTTTTCATCTGCTCTTACCACCCCCAAGGCTAGTATGAAACTTTGTACACACAGGTGAGCTCAACATTTCAGTTGAGTGATAAAGTGAAAGAGAGCAACAAATGCCCCATCGTATCAGAATAATCTTTAAAGTAAGAATGTGTCTTGTCAAATCATCCACCCGTGATGTAACCGTCATCCCAACCACTTCCAATCCTGGCAACTCTGGCGAGGGGCTGGCTCAGCACCAGAATTCAGTCCACAACTCTCCCAGGATAGGCTTGATATCAGTAAATACATCAACAGTGATATTTGTCCTTCAGTCATATTTGAGAACCGTTCATAATAAGTGTCATTAAGGAAACCAAAAGTGCTTTATAAAGAAAGCTGACACCTCACCACACCAGTCTGTCCAGTTACGAGGAAGGAGTCCAGCAACCACACTTGCTGTTTAGAACAAGTGCTGGGGGCTGTCAGCTGCCCTGTCCCCAGCCCCATCCTAGGGCACAGGAAGGGGCCAGGGTGCCGCACGGGTGCACCCCTCTCCACACCAGCCAGTGAACCCAGAATGCTCTGTGCCCCCCAAACCAGATCCAGTCCCCAGAAGGGGTAGCTCATTCTCTTCACAGAGGAATTCCCTACGACAAGGCCACAAGAGATTGACTACCATTTAGGATGTGACCAGATCTCATACGTCGGGCGAACGAGACTCCCAGGGCCCACAGCGCGCAGAGCTTGGGGAGGGCGCTTAGCTCCAGGCCGAGGAGCTCTATGGGCTGGGGCGGGGGTGGGGGAGCCACCAGGGCGCTGCCCATTTATTTCTGTTTGATGCGTGGGGCACCAATTAGTGAATAACTGTAAGATTCTAGGGCACAAATGCATCCGGGATTGAGACAGATTATAACTTCGGACAAAACCCAACTCATAAAGGTGAGTAAATCCTGGGAGTGTCCAAGCGTGTTTCTGCCTATCTCCAGCCTCCGTGACTTGTGTGCCACGCACCGTTTAATTACAGATGGGTCACACGGAGAAGGACAGTGCCACCCGAAGAGCATGACACCATCCCGAAATCTTGAAGTCATTTCTGCTTGGTTGAGAACCGCATCAGGTGAGATCCCTTTCTTTTGCCAAACATTGCGTTACAGTCCATCTGCACTGCCAGGCACACACAGGGAAAGCGGACCAGCGGAGTTAGTACCCAGCCTGTGCCAGCCGTCCGGTCTCCCGCTGCTCAGAGTGGCCAGGGGACCAGCATAACCTGGAAGCCTGTCAAGTAGGCAGAATCTCGAGCCCCGCTGGTGGCCCGCTGAACCAGAATTTGCATTTTCACAGGATCCCCAGGTGCTGTGTCGGCAGATTAAACTTTGACGCTTGTTGAGGCGGCATCTGAGTTCTGGTTTCCTGGCCTTAGACAACCCTCCCCCACCCCCCAACCCCTGCCCACCCTCCTTGGGCTTCATTCTCTTCACCTAAGAAAAAGGAAACACCCTACTGTCTCACGCAACTGTTATGAAACCTAATGATGGTAAAAGCACTTTGAAAAGTTAAAAATGTTCTATGCAAATAAGATTCCACTAACTTTGTGAACTGCAAAACCCAAGAGATCTCTGATAGGGTGAGGGGCTTTCCTCACTGACAACAAAAAGGAAGGGTGCCTCCACATTTGACTTGACAGGAAGTCACTGACTTTCTTAGGATCGCTTGCTCTTTATACATCTGGGACCATAATTTTACCTTTCCAAAGTTTTGCCTTCTGAATGGCTTCTCAAAACTTATAGGACCGTGAATCATATTCAGCTAATTAGCCCCCACCATGAAATACTTTGCATGTCCCGGGTTCTCATGGAGGAGCTGTTGCATTTGGAAAAGTGAAGAGAAACCAGGGATTAGATTGGTTTCAAAGACTTCTTCTCCACATGGGTTACCCCTGCTTCAGAGCCTCTTGTGACGCCCTCCTATTACTTCACATCCAGATGGCCATCACTGGGGAGGTGCGGCAACGTCACCTGCAGGTAAGGCCACCTCAGGCATAACAAGGGCACTTGGCAAATATACAGGCTCGTAGAACTTGCCATTGAAAAGGCTTGAATTCCCATGAAAAGAAAGCAGAAAATCATTGAGACAAAATATATGGAATTTGATTTGATACTTTCACTCATTTTAAAAATAATCTTAGATTTACAGAAAAGTTGTAGAAAAGATAGTACAGAAAGTTTCTTCATATGCTTCACTCAGTTTCTGCTAATGTAAATATCTTATATAGCCATGGTCCACTTGTCAAGACCAAGAAGTTAATACGGGAGCAATGCTATTAACTAAATTAGGACACTGATTTCACCAGTTTTTCCTCTAATGTCCTTTTTCTGTCTTAGGATCCAGTCCAAGCTAGCACATTGCCATTTACCTTTCACTTTTTTTTTTTAATTGAGCAAATTGTGCCTAATATAGAATATTGTGCTTCGGATTTTTAAATATTTTAATTACAAAAAATTTCAGATGTACAGAAAATATTACATGATGTCTACATGCCATCGTCAACATGCAACAGTTGTTAACATTTTGCCATATTTGCTTTAAAGCTCTTTTTTTTTAAATATAAACAGGAGGCCGGCTCAGTGGCCGAGTGGTTAAGTTCGCGCGCTCTGCTGCGGCGGGCCAGGGTTCGGATCCTGGGCACGGACATGGCACCGCTCGTCAGGCCATGTTGAGGCGGCGTCCCACATCCCACAACCAAAAGGACCTGCAACTAAGATGTACAACTATGTACAGGGGGGTTTGAGGAGAAAAAAAGAAGATTGGCAACAGTTGTTAGCTCAGGTGCCAATCTTTAAAAAATATATATATATATATATATATATAAATAAAATGTTAAAGACATGAAGAAAACACTCCTTTGCCTTCTGAAGTGAGTGTAGGCCATTCATATATATTTTTGTACGTTTACTCCACATATACAAAGTCATAAACCATACATATTCTTGTTTTGTGGACTTCTAAGAATTACGTAGGTAGTATCAAGCGTACATTTCATATGCAATTTTACCTTCACTCAACACTGTTTTGAGGTTTCTCCAGTGGATCCAATTCATTCATTTCAATTGCCACGTAGAGTATACCCTTTATGAATAAGCCACGTTTACTCATCTAGACTCCTTCTGAGAGATGTTGAGGCTGTTTCTACTTGTTCTTTGTCAAAGTCTGGGCTGTAATGAATGTTGACATTTATACATTGTTTCTTGGTGTAGATGTATATAGAGTTTCTCTAGGCTAGCTGTGGAATTTCTGGGCATGAGGTTTGTGCATCTTCAAATGTATTGGGTATGGTGAAATCACTATCCAAAAAAGGTTCCAAAAAATTAAATTTCCACCAGCAATGTGTAAGAGTTCCTATTTCCTCAAGAGCTCGCTTAAGTTTCATTTTATCAGACATTAACTTTTACCCTTCAAATAGGAAGGTAAGTCTCCGTGTTGTTTTAATACACATTTCTCTGATTACTGGCAAGGTTGAGCAACTTTTTCCTGTGCTGGGTTTGTATCTGTTCTTTGTCACTTTGTATCCATGTGACCTTGGGCAATCTATGTAAGTCTCAGTTTTCTCAACTTAAGGAGCTCATAGAAAAGGGACTGGCACACAGAGATGCCCAGATTGCCCTGAGGCATTCCCGTCCCCAGACTTGAAGTCAGTGTCAGCCATTTGCTCAGAGTGCTGTGGTTCTCTTCACCAGGATGTGGTCTGCAGAGGTCCCAGCCTGAACTCGGTGGGAGTCCACGGACATACCACCATGAACATGCCCCAGCTCATCTGAGCAATATGGCAGCTCCTGGCAACTGGGTTCTCGTTGCTTCTAAGACTTATAGTGACCAAACCTAGAAAATATGTATTTTTAAGAGAAAATACGTCAGGAATTTATATTGCTATTTCCAATTCAAATGTAAGATTACAGGTTTTCGTTTAGTTCTTGTATTTTATATTTGTATCCTTTTTCTTCTTAGATTAAAAGTTTTAGTTCCTAACAACATTGATACAATTTTTAGTTGCTTTGTCCTACTAAACATACAATAGTTTCAAAATACAATAACAATTTTATTATTAACAATATGATTACTGAAAACAGTTTTTAAAAAATACTTCTGTGCAGTTCTTTTTGCCCTTAGGCAATATTTCATGAGGGATATAGAGTCAATTACTGGCTGTTAAGTCACCTGAAATTTCTCTCTGTGGTCATGCCACTAATTTGATGCACAGTCAGGTTCATTTGTTCTATATGATTTTGGTTTTCAGGATTTGCTTTAAAAAATTTTTTTTAACAGCTTTATTGAGGTCTAACTCACATGCCATACAATTCACTCATTTAAAGTATACGTTTAAATGGTTTCTAGTATATTCAGAGTTGTGCAACCATCACCACAATCACAACATTTGTATCACCTCAAAAAGAAACCTAGTACCCTTTGGCTATCACCTCTCAACCCCCCACCTCCCCAACTCCATGGCCTAAAGCAACCACTAATTTGCTTTCTGTCTCTATTTATTTGCCTATTATGGACATTTCATATAAATGAATTCATTTAACATGTGGTATTTTGTGACTGGCTTCATCCATGTCGTAGCATGTGTCAGTACTTCACACTTTTTTACGGCTGAACAATATTCCACTATATGCATATACCACATTTTGTGGATCCACTCATCGGTTGATGGAGAGAGTTGTGTTGTTTCTACCTTTGACTATTATGAGTAATGCTGCTATGAACATTTGTGTACAAGTTTTTGTGTGAACATATGTTTCCATTTCTCTTGGATATGTACCTAGGAGTAGAATTGCTTGGTTCAAACGGTAACTCTATGTTTAAGTTTTTTTGAGCCCTGCCAGATTGTTTTCCAAAGCAGCTGCCCCACTTTACATTCCCACCTGCGGTGTCTAAGGGTTCCAATTTCTCTACATCCTTATCAAAATTTGTGATTATTATCTTTTTGATTCTAGCCATCCTAGTGGGTATGAAGCAATATCTTATTGTGGTTTTAATTTGCATTTCCCTGACGGCTAATGATTTTCATGTGCTTATTGGCCATGTGTATATCTTCTTAGATGAGATATCTATGCAGATCCTTTGCTGACTTTTATTTTATTTTATTTTGGTAAGAACACAATATAAGACCTCTTTTGCCTATTTTAAAATTTGGATTATTTCCAGGGGCTGGCCCCATGGTCTAGTGGTTAAGTTCGGCACACTCTGCTTCTGTGGCCTGGGTTCAGTTCCTGGGCATGGACATATACCACTTGTCAGTGACCATGCTGTGGCAGTGATGAATGTACAAAATAGAAGAAGATTCACACAGATGTTAGCTCAGGGCGAATCTTCCTCAGGAAAAAAAATTGAGGTTTTTCTTATTATTGAGTCGTAAGAGCTCTTTATATAATTCTAGATACAAGTCCTTTATCAGATATATGATTTGAAAATATTGTTTCCCAGTCTACAGGTTGTCTTTTTAACTTACTTGATAGTATCTTTTGAAGCACAAAAGATTTTTTTTTAAGATTTTATTTTTCCTTTTTCTCCCCAAAGCCCCCAGTTACATAGTTATGTATTTTTAGTTGTGGGTCCTTCTAGTTGTGGCATGTGGGATGCCACCTCAGCATGGCTTGATGAGCGGTGCCGTGTCTGCACCCAGGATCTGAACCAGCGAAACCCTGGGCCGTGGAAGTGGAGCGCATGAACTTAACCCCTCGGCCATGGGGCCGGCCCCCTGAAGCACAAAAGTTTTAAATTTAAATGAAGTCCAATTCATCTGTTTCTTTTGTTGCTTGTGCTTTGGTGTCATATCTAAGAACCTACTGCCAAATCCAAGGTTGTGAAGATTTACCCCTATGTTTTCTTCTAAGGGTTTTATAGTTTTGGCTCTTACATTTAGGTCTTTGAGTTAATTTTTGTATATGGTATGAGGTAAGGGTTCAATTCTATTCTTTTGTGTGTAGCTATCCAGTTGTTTCAGCATGATTTGTTAAAAAGACTATCGTTTTCCCATTGAATTGTCTTGGCATCCTCCTCGAAAACTCAATTGACCATATATACATGTTTTTTTTAAATTAATTAATTTATTTGTCTATTTTATATATATATATATATTTTTTTTTTTTGAGGAAGATTAACCCTGAGCTAACTGCTGCCAATCCTCCTCTTTTTGCTGAGGAAGGCTGGCCCTGAGCTAACATCCGTGCCCATCCTCCTCTACTTTATATGTGGAACACCTACCACAGCATGGCGTGCCAAGCAGTGCCATGTTCCCACCCGGGATCCGAACTGGCGAACTCGGGCTGCTGAAGCGGAACGTGTGAACTTAACCTCTGTGCCACTGGGCCAGCCCAACATGGGTTTATTTCTAGACTTTCAATTCTATTCCATTGATCGATATGGCTAGCTGTATGCCAGTACCACAGTGTCTTGCTAGTAAGTTGTAGTAAGTTTTTGCAGTAAGTTTTGAAATCAGGAAGTATGAGTCATCCAACTTTTCTTCTTTTTCAAGATTATTTTGGCTATTCTGAGTCCCTTGAGTTTCCATATGAATTTTAGTATCCACGGCTGGCATTCTAATAGGGATGGTGTTGAACCTGTAGATTGATCTGGGGAGCATTGCCATTTTGACAATATTGAGTCTTCCAATCCAGGAACATGGGATGTCTTTTTCACATTTAGGTTTTCATTTATTTCTTTCAACAATGTTTTATAGTTGGCACTTTTGTTAAATTTGTTCCTAAGTACTTTATTCTTTTTGATTCCATTGTAAATGGAATTGTTTTCTTAATTTCCTTTTTGTTTGCTCAGTGCTACTACACAGAAATACAATTTGTTTCTGTCTATTGACCTTGTGTCCTGCAACCTTAGTGAGCTCAGTTTTTAGTTCTAATTGTTTTTTAGTGGATTCCTTAAGATTTTTCTACATACAAGATTATGTTGTCTGCAAATAAAGACGGTTTTACTTCTTTTCTTTCCAATCAGAATGCCTTTTTTTTCCTTGCCTAATTACTCTGACTAGAACCTCCAGTACAATAATGACTACAAGTGGCGATGGTAGATATCTTCATCTTGTTCCTGATCTCAGGAGGAAGGCATTCAGTCTTTCACCATTAAATGTGATGTGCGCTGTGTGTTTTTTGTAGATGCCTTTTTTTCAGGTAGAGATTTTTAGTTTGAAGTATTTTGTTGAGGACTTCTGCACCCATATTCGTAAGAGATTTTGGATGGTTGTCATGTCTTGAGATGTGTTTGTCTGATTCTGGTATCAGGGTGATACGGGTTCGTAGACTGAAAGGGGAGAGTTCTTCCTCCTTTATTTCTTGGAAGAGTTTATGTATTAATTCTTCTTTAAATGTTTGGTAGAACTCACTAGTGAACAGCAATCATTTCACAACATCTACGTATATAAAATCATTATGTTGTACACCTTAAACTTATAATAAAATGTTATATGTCAGTTGTGTCTCAATAAAATTGGGGGGTGGGGAGGATTCACGAGTGAAGTCATCTGGGTCAGGACTTTTCTCTGTAGATAGTTTTTCAAATTACAAATTCAATCTCTTTATGTAGTTAGGTCTAGTTAGATTTTCTATTTCTTCCTGACTCAGTTTGTGTCTCTGTAGGAATTTGTCCATTTTATCTGAGTTATCTAAATGTATTGGCACATAATAGTTCATAATATTCCTTCATTATACTTTTTATTTCTGTAATATGAGTAGTAGTGTCCCTCTTACATTTGAGCCTTCTCTCTTTTTCTTGATCAATCTAGCTATAGGTTTGTCAACTTTGTTGTTCTTTTCAAAGAAACAAAATTTGGGTTTATTAATTTTCTCTATTGTTTTTCTATTCTCTATTTTTTAAATTTCTGCTCTGTAGCCACTGAAATTCTTGGCTTTCTTGTATGGGCATGGAAACTCTGCTTTATGAATGAGTTGGGGTGAGGGGAATCAGACCCCCGTATTCTCAGTGTGCCAAACCCAAAGTACAGCCTCTGTCCCACGAGCGGGAGCTGGCTGGAAGAGGGGAGTCCTGTGTTCGTGGCTGCATCCATCTGGAGTGGAGCTTCCATCACTTTGAGTTCGGAGGGGAAGGGAGCAGGTCGTGGTTCAGATGCCACAGACTCACTGTTCTTATTGAGGTTTAGCAGATTTTCTTGAAGAACTGTTTCTTCATTTGCTGTATGGCCTAAAGACCATTTCTAGAGAATTGAAATTTTTAAAGTGATTTTCACCAATTTCACTGTGGAATGGGACTACAAAAGTCCTTACATTACCATGCCAGAAATAGACCCTTAGGGGTTGCTTTTTAATTTGATTTCACAACTAGGTAACATATTTACATGATTCCAAAATCAAATCTATTAAACAATGTATATTCAGAGAAACCCAGTTCCTATTCCTGTCTTTTCTCCTCTATTGCTTTTCTCTGGAATAAGGTTAAAGATTTTTACACTGGGATATAGTTAATACACCATAGCATTTGCCTTTTAAAGTGTACAATTCAGTGGCTTTTAGTATATTTACAAAGTTTTGCAACCATCATCACTATCTAATTTCAGAATATTTTTTCTCTCCCAAAAGAAACCCCATATTGTTAGCAATCACTCCCCATTTTCCATTCTCCCCAGCCCCTGGCAACCACTAATCTACTTTCTTTCTCTCTGGATTTGCCTATTCAGGACTTTTCATATCAATGGAATAATCCAATATGTGGTCTTTTGTGACTGACTTCTTTCACTTGCGTAATGTGTTCAAGGTTCATTCATATTGCAGCATGGATCAATACTTCACTCGTGTTTATGGCTGGATGATATTCCATTGTATGAATATAACACAATTTGTTTCCTCCTTCATCAGTTGATGGACGTTTGAATTGTTTCCATTTTTTGGGTATTACGAATAATGCTGCTATCAACATTCATGTTCAAGTTTCTGTGTGGACATATGTGTTTTCTTTTCTCTTGGGTATCCCTTAACAGTGGAATTGCTCGATTATGGATAATCTTTTGCAAAAAGGTTTTTTAAATTCTTCCATAGATAGATGGATAGATGGAGGCATAAGTAGAGACATGGATACAGAGGTCATCACTTTCTTAGGTAAGTGGTAGCATTGCATACATATACTTTTCTTCACTTTGCTTTTTTTCACTTAAACTATATCCTGGAAAATAAAATAAAAACATATACATGCTGGACGTCAGTCTGTATCGCTATATAAATATTCCTCACTTCCTTTTACAGCTGCACGATCAGTATGTGCCGTGATTTATTCAATCAGTAACCTACTCACGGACATTCGGGTTGTTTTTGTCTCTCTGGCTATTACAAATTGAACTGAAATAAATTGCCTTATGTATATACATTTTCATTTTTTTGCACATATATTTTTAAGATAAATTCTCAGCTGTGAGATTTCTGGGTCAAAGGATAAATGCAGGTGGGTACAGATGGTCACTAACTTACGATGGTTCGACTTACAATTTGTCAACTTTACGATGGTGCAAAAGAGATAAGCGTTCGGTAGAAAGTGTACCGGGAATTTTGAGTTTTGATCTGTTCCCAGGCTAGTGACATGCGGTACAGTACTCCCCTGTGATGCTGGGCACGGGCAGCCACAGCTCCCAGTCAGCCCCACAATCACAAGGGTAAACAACCCACACACTCAAAACCCTCTGCACCCGTGAGGCCATTCTTTTTCTCACTTTCAGTACAGTATTTAGTCAATTACATGAGATACTCAACAGTTTGTTATAAAATAGGCTTTGTGTTAGATGATTTTGCCCAATTGTAGGCCAATGTCAGTGTTCCAGGCACATTTCTGGTAGGGAGGCTGAGCTAGGATGTTGGGTAGGTTAGGCGTATTAAATGCATTTTTGATGTGTGATATTTTCAATTTACGATGGGTTTATTGGGATGTAACCCCATCATAAATCAAGAAAGGGGGCCGGCCCCATGGCCGAGTGGTTAAGTTTGCTGGCTCCGCTGCGGAGGCCCAGGGTTTCACTGGTTCGGATCCTGGGCGAGGACGTGGCAGCGCTCGTCAGGCCACGTTGAGGCGGCATCCTACATGCCACAACTAGAAGGACCCACAACTGAAATATACAACTACATGACGGGGGGGATTTGGGGATACAAAGCAGGAAAAAAAAAAGATTGCAACAGTTGTTAGCTCAGGTGCCAATCTTAAAAGAATAAATAAATAAATAAATAAATAAAGGAAGATCTGTATTATCAAATTCCTTTCCGCTGAAGTTGCTCTATTTTATATTTCCCCAGCCACTGTACCTCGTGGTCACTTTTTATAATATGCTATATATGATTGAAAATAGTGTGTATTTTCTAGTTTTTGGTGCCAGTTCTGTGTTTGTTTCTTTGATCAAATTGCTGATTATGTTGTTCAAATCTAGATTCTTATTAATTTTTTAACTTTTTGATAGAAGTTTATGGGTTTGTAAATTTCTTCTAATATTTCCGTTCATTTTTGCTTTAAATATTTTGAGGCTATGTAAGATGTATTCACATTCAGGGACACCTTTTGGATAGGGTTTTTTTTTTTCATTACGTTGTATCCACCTTAATCTCTAATAATGCTTTTTGACTTAATCTATTATATTTCACGTTGAAGAGATACATATATATGTATTTGTATACGCACCTTTCTTTTGGACGCTGTGTAGTGTCTTTTTCTATCCCTTTGTATTCAATCTTTCTACGTTATGTTTTTACATATCTATTTAAATAGCATATACTTGAATTCTGATTATGTTTTTATGTAGTTAAAAAAATTGTCTTTAGTTCATTTATGTGTATTATAATTAGTGATGTTTCTGGATTTATTTCTACTATCATATTTATTGTTTTCTCTTTACCATGTGTTTTATTATTATTATTTTGCTTTATTTTTAACTTCCATTTCTGCCTTCTATTAGATTGATTGAGATTTGAGATTTCTGGGGTTTTTTTAAGGAAAAAGTCTGTCTCAGCAGCATGACATTTTCTTTTTTATAATTTTTACCTGTGGCTCTTTTATTTCAGAAATTGGAGACCATCTTTTCACTAAGGTGTAGCTCCTTCCTCTCCTCCTGGCTTAAAGATAATTTGATAATATGAAATTATTTTCATTTCTAAATCATAATTTAAGTATACAGAAAGCACACAAAATTGTAGCTGACAACGTATGATGTTTTTGAAAAGAAGACATTTTTATCTCAATCTTTTGTACTGTACTGTAAAAATATTCTTTAAATGCTTGCCATCAAAAGATACACTGCTTTGAATATCCCTCTTATTAGGAAATACACACTAAAATATTTAGAGGTGAAAACTCATGATGTATGTAACTTGTCTGCAAATGGTTCAGGAAAATAATTATAAATAGTTAGAAAGAAGAGATAGTGGTCAAAGTGAATGGTATAAAATGTTAATGATAGGTAAATGGAGGTGAAGGGTGTATGACTGTTTTTGGTGTTGTTTTTATATTTGCAACATTTTATAACTTTGAAATTATTTCCAAAGAAAAAGTTTAAAACCTCCATTTTTAGCAAAATATATAAAGAAAATTTCTTTTGTTTGTGAAATTTTCCATTCACATTAGGTAAAAAAAAAAAAAGTGAACGGATGTGTCTTTTTTTTTTTTTTTTTTGAGGAAGATCAGCCCTGAGCTAACATCTGTGCCCATCTTACTCCACTTTATACATGGGACACCTGCCACAGCATGTCTTGCCAAGTGGTGCCGTGTCCGCACCGGGGATCCGAACCTGCCAACCCCAAGCTGCCAAGAAGCGGAAAGTGTGCACTTAACCACTGGGCCGCCCCTGATATGTCAGTTCTGATGATGGTTGGGTGCCACCCAGTGTTCAATTTCTGCAACTACTAATCTTACAAATTCAAACCCAACCTCTCAAAATTGTCTTTGGAAACGGCTTTTTGTTGATTTCTTTATGTTGACAACATAAGAGTATGAAAATAATGTATGTGATCAAAATTAGTAAAAAAAAAAAAGCCACAAGCTACTAAGATACGAAAAAAGAGCCATGCATCATGATATCAAATGCAGATTTCTGCCTCCCTTAAATTTTTTCAGTCTCATGAGGACATTAAAACAGCTGGAGCATACAGAGAAACTCTGATCAGTGCACAGGCCAGTCAAAACTAGGGATTTACACGTAACCCATGATAATTGTAGGGCATAGTATTTATTCAAAACATCCATATACTCGAAGAGAAGTGGTCATAGCAGGAAAACTATTAACACTTTTTTCCTAAACAGAAGATGTGGCTTTTTTTTAACCCAAGTAAATTCCATTACAACAAAAGAACATAGTGGATTTAACACTTGACTTAAGATTATTCAGTATCATACATTTTTAAAGAAACAGAATACGTTAAAGGAAGCATCAAAAATCAATCTGCTAAACAAACTTCACTCATGCTAACGATGTTTTAGTCTTCGTCCATTGTGGCTGTGATCCAAACTGTGCAACAATCTTCCAGGCAATTGGAATGTAAAGTGTCGAGTTCAATCTGGTTCTCCTCAGTATCTTCACCATCATCTCCATCATCAAACTGGATTTTGCAATCATCTCTGGGAACAAATTTAACCTGCCTTTGACTGTAGCTTGTCCTGGAAACTCAACATATGCCTTCAGATGTCCACCTTTATTAGCAATGTACAGTCATGTGCCATATAACGATGTTTCAATCAACAACCGACTGCAGATCTGATAGTGGCCCCATAAGATTAGAGCCATATGGCCTAGGTGTGTAGAGGCTGTACCATCCAGGTTTGTCTAAGTAGACTCTATGATGTTCGCACAATGATGAAATCACCTAACGATGCATTTCTCAGAACGTAGCCCCTTTGTTGTGACGCACGACTGTATGTAAAATTGCATCATTTTGCTGTCCAATAGTCTTGCAAGCCCACCAATATAATGACTGAAGTTCTCATCCAAGTCTTTTTTCTCAGTTTCTTCTGACCATCAAAACATATTGCTTCCAACTGTCCATCTTCCAACATTCGGATCACCTGGGCCTGCCTGTCCATTCTCCTTGAACACCAGTTCTCTTATTTCAGTGTCATTCTCATGCCTACCTCTGCACCTGCTTTTACTCTTATTCTTGGCATGGCTGTGGTGGAGGTCTGGGTCTCTATCTCCCAGCCAGGTGCATGGGGCAGAGCAGTCATGGGAGGGTCGTGGCGGTGTGTGGGAGATCATCCGATTAAGCTTTCCTTATTTCCCTCTCCCCCCTCTATGCTTCATAGTCATATGTTCCATTTCTATTCGCTCAGTGAACACTTTTGAAACTCAACCAGGTATAATTGATGAAGTCTAACGTTAACCTTTTTTTCCGCCTTCGTTTTCTTTTTTCTTTGAGGAAGATTAGCCCTGAGCTAATGTCTGCCTTCAATCCTCCTCTTTTTGCTGAGGAAGACTGGGCCTGAGCTAACATCTGTGCCCGTCTTCCTCTACTTTATATGTGGGATGCCTGCCACAGCATAACTTAATACGCAGTGCATAGGTCTGAACCTGGGCTCCAAGCTGGAGAACCCCAGGCTGACGAAGCAGAATGTGTGAACTTAACTGCTGTGCCACTGGGCTGGCCCCAATTTCTGCCTTCTTGAACATAGACCTTAAAATGCTTTGATTTCGGTCATCTCCCTCTTCCATATTTTATGTTAATGTTGTCTAGTAATTTTTTTTTGCCCAAATTAGCTATATTATTTTTTCCATGAGCATGTGCTGTTTTTACATTTCTTGATGTTTATCAGTTTCTTTGCTCAATGTTCCTTCTTGCTTCTCATTCCTTCTGGATTCCGTTTCCTCCTTCCTGAAGTCCATCCCTTACCACTTCTTTCAGTAACTAACAGTGAGTGATACATTCTCTCTTTTTGTTTGTTTTTGCAAACATGTTTTTATTTTGTCTTCTCAAATGAGTTGGGTATTGATTTCTAGGTTGACAGTTATTTCTCCTCAGCAATCAGAAGATGCTACTCTATTATTTCCTGGCTTATTACTGCTGCTGTCAAATCAGCTGTCAGTTTATTCCTTTCTGAGTTACATGTATTTTCTCTCAAGGTTCCTAAGTCTTAAAAGACTCCCTTTTGGTTTTTGGTGCTTTGCACTTTCACTAAGGTATTTGGGACAGTAAGCCTATTTTTACTCTTCCTGATTTCCAGATTGTAACGGTCCTTAAATCTAGGGATTTATGTCTTTCACCAAGACTGGAAAATTTTCTGCCATTTATGTCTTCAAATTTCTCTCTTTTCCTTCTTTCTTCCTGGAATCCCTATTCCAACTATGTTTAAACTTCTCACACTGTGTTCTATGTCTCCTAATCTCTTGGTCATAATCCCTTTTCTTTATCTCTCTGAGGTATTTTGGGTCATTTTCTTTTTTTTTTTTGAGGAAGATTAGCCCTGAGCTAACTACTGCCAATCCTCCTCTTTTTGCTGAGGAAGACTGGCTCTGAGCTAACATCCATGCCCATCTTCCTCTACTTTGTATGTGGGACGCCTGCCACAGCATGGCCTTTGCCAAGCGGTGCCATGTCTGCACCTGGGATCCGAACTGGCGAACCCTGATCGGGCAAGAAGCGGAACGTATGAACTTAACCGCTGCGCCACCAGGCCAGCCCCTGGGTCATTTTCTCATATCCATCTTCTAACTTGATAATTATCCATTTAGTTTGGTTTAATGGGTTTTTACTAACCTATCGTTTTTTCTAAAAAATTTCAATAACTCCTTTTGATTTCTAAAATTTCTATTTAATTCTTTTTCAAATTTTCTCCTCAAATTTTCCTGTTTTAAAAAATAGGGTCCCAGGCCGGCCCTGTGGTGCAGCGGTTAAGTTCACATGTTCTGCTTCGGTGGCCCAGGGTTCGCTGGTTCAGATCCTGGGTGCAGACATGGCACCGCTTGGCACACCATGCTGTGGTAGGCGTCCCACATATAAAGTAGATGAAGATGGGCATGGATGTTAGCTCAGGGCCAGCCTCCCTCAGCAAAAAGAGGAGGATTGGTGGCAGATGTTAGCTCAGGGCTAATCTCCCTCAAATAAATAAATAAATAAATAAATAAATAAATAATAGCGTCCCAGAGCTGGCCTTGTGGCATAGTGGTTAAGTTCACACCTTCTCCTTCGGCAGCCTAGAGTTCACCAGTTCGGGTCCTGGGCGCAGACATAGCGCCACTCATTAAGCCATGCTGTGGTGGCGTCCCACATGAAATAGAGGAAGACTGGCACAGATGTTAGCTCAGGGCCAATCTTCCTCACAAAAATAAATAATAAAAATAAAATTAAAAATATGGTCCTGTTGTTTTCTTTGGTTTTGATTATTTTAAAAGTATTTTTAATAATTTTAAAGATTATTTTATTCTCCTTCCGTTTGTCTTTTTACTTATTTCAAGTTCTGGTATTTGTGTTCACTGACTTTCACTCACAGTGGAATAATTCCTCATGCTTTAACAATTTTTTGCAGTAAACTCATCTTTATTGGGGGCTGTATTTTCTGTGAAAATTGTCAGTGGCCTGAGCGGTAGAAACATTCTTCCACAGAAGCATTGGGTTCTTCAAGTGTCACCCAGGGAAGTCCCTAAAACATTTTCCATGTCTAATGCTTTGTTTTTAAGTTGTGGCTGCTTAGAGGAACCCAGGCAGAGCAACGCCAAGTGGGCAAATGACAGAACCAGTCCAAACCAGAAAGGTCCAAGATGGCTATGGGATGCCACCCGCAAAAGGAAACGTGTGCAAAAGGTGCTGGGTGCAAGAAGGGAAGATCTGGGCATACCCTAAATGCCCCACCCTGACCGATGACTTGGAGACCCCTCTCCCCACATCCCATAAGAACCCTGCCACCTTCCCTCCGGGGAGAAGGTGTTTGAGAGCAGGAGCTCTGCCTCCTCTGTTGGAGAAACAATGACGCTTCTCCTCTGCTGTTCCCGGCCTGGTCTCGCTCTATTGGTGCAGGTGGCTCTGGGCAAAAGGATCCACTTGCAGGTCACCAGTCCCTGAGGGCTCGGTAATACAAGGAGCCAGGAGATATCACTAATCTCACATCATTTTATGTTAATTTCTCAACTGGAAGGTGGGGGTGGAGTTCCTGGATTATGAAATTCTTACACTAAAACTGGTTGAGGTATTAGTCCCAGGGTTTTATAAGTCTAAAAAAAAAAAAAAAAGACTGGTTTCTAATTCAGACCCCAGAACGCAGACAGACAAACTTCCTTGACATGCCTCTGACTTGGAGGGCACATTTCACTCTTTCACTGAGGGTGTAGACCTTTGTGGACACAAAATAACCTATAACCATTCTATAGATAAGACAAATAAGGTGAATTTTCCTTGAGCCAGAGTGAGGATTATAACCTGGGAGGGCCTTTTCCAGAAAGGAAGAAAGCATTCTGGAGAAGCGTGGTTTTCAGTACAGTCTTTTATCTTTTTAGAGCAGAGAACATACATTACACACACCTGAGGATACACCTACAAAGTTTCAAAGAGGCATTTAGTTGCAAATTAGCAGGTCAGCAGGACCCTGATGCTGGGAAAGGGACCTGGCTGTTACCAATAGCGCACAGAGGGGAAGTCTGCATTCTTATCTTAGGAGAGTGCATTCTGTACTGGTCAAAGCAGATGGACAACATATGTTCGATGGGCCATAAGTCAGGCTTCTTTACTTCAAGCTGAATCAGTTTGAACTCGCACAGCTACCCCATATTCCTCAATATATGAAAATCTCCTGACACCCTCAAAGGGCTCAATTTATTCTTCTCTACCTCTCTAACCCTGTGGAACCAAGTTCTAGCTCGAGTCCCCTAGCCACTTCTCAGACAGCCACAGGGTCGTCTCCTGTGCTCACCTCCATGGTTTTCCATTTCTTCTTTACTCTGGCACTTGGGGTTTCTCCCTTATAATCTGTGAGTTTAGCTGCCCACTTAAGGGGATTATTTTTATATTTTATTTAGCAATTCTTTAAATGGAAGGATAAATTTTTCTAGTTCTCTTACTGGAATTGGGAGGCTTGACCTTGTTAAAGGATGACTTTCAAAAAAGGCTAACATCATAACTCTCATACAGCTACAATACGAACATGTGTTAAAGATTTATTTAATTCATTGTTCATAAAGGAACCTGTAAGATGTTCACCAGTTCAAAGGAGAAGTCAAAGAAGCACAAATTTATATGGAATAAAGGGATGTTGAGATGAATTTACAAATGAACAGGATTACTAGCTTTTTCCACGGGGAGGAGGAAAGTCAATTGCACATCCATCAGGCAAAATACATTTGCGTGTCTACAGACAAGGCTTCCCTTGCATTGCTATCACTTATCCACAACTTACAGAGTTGTAAGACAGCCAAAAGGCAGTGAAACACTAGAATCAGGTAACCTGAAAGGGTGGGCTCTCAATAGTGCTAGTTTTCCAATGGAGACCCCCAATAATATTTTATGCTATTTGCAAATGTTCTTACAACTGACAAAGAGTCTCTCTTTGGCCAAACTTTCATCAGGCTCCTCTGAACGAACTGTCTTGCGGACTGACTATTTGTGACTCGCCCCCCACCCCCATTCATATGTTGAAACTCTAACCCCCCAGGTGATGCCATTAGGAGGTGGGGTCTTTGGGAGGAGATTAGGACATGAGGGTGGAGCTCTCTTAGGTGACATGAGTGCCCTTATAGAAGAGGCTCCCTTGCCTCTTCTGCTGCATGAGGACACAGCCCAAGGTGGCTGAATACGCACCTGGAAGGGGGCCCTTTCCAGACACCAAGTCTGCCACCACCTTTATCTTGGACTTCCCCGACTCCAGGACCTCGGGAAATGAGTGTTTGCTGTTTCAGCTGGGGATCTGTGGTATTTTTGTTGTAGCAGACCAAGACGTCTCTTCTCAACTAGGCCCTGACTTTTGGGCTTCCACGTTCATCTTTTCATTGCCCAGTTTTAACGAGAACCCTGCTAAGTTAGTTTAGCCAGAACCCCCTATCCTCCATACCTGACAAGGTTCCTCACCCCCGCCACCCCCAGGTGATGTCTGACCACCTGGCCTGCCTTCAGCAAGAATCCTGTCAGGTCAGTTTAGCCAGAAGCCCCTTGCCCCTGGAGTCTCCTCTGTCAGTAATTTTCCCTTCAGTGCCCTCACCTTGCTCCCTGGCTGTAAATTCTCACTTTTTCACGTATTTGGAGTTGAACCCAATCTCTCTCCCCCACTGCAGAGCCAGATTGCAGTGGTCCCCCCACCTATAGAAATGGTCCTGAATGAAGTCTGCCTTACCATTCTTTAATGAGTGTCACGAATAATTTTTTTTAACAAAACCTTGGATTTTATAGTAATTTTTCAGAGAAGAACCAGCATTTTCTCTTCTATCTTTTGCTCAGTTGATGGAGCCTATTTTGAGGGTGGGAGTAGGGAATAAAGAAAGAAAAGGAATTACTTTCATATCACTTCCCCCATTTCCTCCTGAAATTCCTGAGAAAACATAAGGGGCCATAAATGAAGATTTGGTCCTGGTTGCCCACGGGACTGTCAGGTTCTTTGCGGAGGAGTGGGTGACAGGCAGCCGGGGCGGTTGTCCACTTATAGAACATGCACAGAGTATAAACACTTCAGGTTCTGGGGACAGAAATCCGTTCTCCATTGACCTGCCCCAAACGGCTCCTTGTGAAGTGTGTTGAAAACTCCTGCAGGAGTTTGAAAGAGGAAGCTGCATCCAGGAGTCTCCTTCAGATGTCAGGATTGGACCTTATCACTTTTGGTTCCAGGAAGCGAGATTAAGCAGATTTTCTCATCTATTATCACAGGCTGAAAGCACTTTGGGGACGGCCCTGCATGCCCAGCCCCGGGAGCTCCAGAGGAGTTAGATGGATGAAAAGTCGTCGGGCGGGATGCAAGGCAGGAAGGCTGACTCTTCCTCCGGCAATGGGGAGGCGGCTGGCTCTGCTGCGCACGGATGTTACGCCTCTGTCGTGAGACAACAGCGGTGTCCTACACAGGCCTTGACTGAGGCAGTTGCCGTTTCAAGTAGAAGAGATGAAAGGGATGGAGTAAAATTCAGAAGCATCCTGTTTCCTTAAATGTGGGGACGAATGAAACATCGACAAGGAAGAAAATATGGATTCGTTTGCTCTGAACACTTGTGTGAAGTAGAATTCTGAGGAGTGGAATTACTAGATTGAAGGATATGTGCATATTTTAGTTGGTTTCATGCAGTCCCTGTAAATTAATTTAATAAGTTTATATGGTAACATGGAAATCATTAATAACTGAGAAGAGCAGGATGTAAAATAATACGTGTATTGATATATCCTTATGAAAATGAGAAAGGAGTGTGAGTAATATTAACTTGGTGGATTTTTTTTTCTTACCAAGATAGGGTCATACGTGTGTTTTAAAAAAAGTTTATACTTTGATCAATATATCCATAATTGGATAATTTTAAAAAGCAAAAGTAAAGCAAGAGAAAAAAATATGCATTTGCTGATTGTTATTGTAACTGTGACTTGGTCACAACTTTTCATATTTTACCCTTAAACATAACCTTGAAGTGTAATAAATAACACATATCAGGTTACTTAAGAGATGGTGGGAGACACCCATGGCAAGGTAACTTATGGAGGTTTTAAGTTGTGTTTATTCTCTCTAAATTTCAGGTCCTTTGGGCTTTGAGGCTTCAGGGATCCTTGGAGGATTAAATGAAGAAGCGCCAGAAGTCAAATGTTCTTCTGGTCTTTTGTAAAAGCCCAGAGAAGCGATAAAGCCGGGTCGTGGAGGGTGGGAGAGCAGAGAGACACGGTGGGTTCCTGGGGCAGGAGGTGACTGGGCGGCTGCTGGAGGGACCCTTGGGAGGAGATTGCCCAACCCCTTGTGAGGTGTGAGGCTGAGCACCCCTACAACCCACTGTGGACCCCGAGGGAGTCAGCGGGGTTGTAATGGACTGGAAGTTGGACCCAATTTCCAGTGCCATAGATGCCTCCGAGGAGCTGCATCGCTGGGGAAGGGGAGAGACCCCATCACCACCGGGATGACATCTCTCTCCACCCCAGGACCAAGGGTCCGAATTAAGGTAATAGAAAATAAAATAAGCCAAAGTGTATGGCCTGAGATTCATCCTACAGTGCAGATAACCTCGGCAGAGAACTGAAAGGAGAGTTGAAGTCGGAATGTCTCCGTCCAGGGCTTCTGAACTGAAGCCAGGTGTTTGGCATGTTCGAGCATCTATAACGCCCTTGCCTACACAAGGCGTGATTGGGTCCAGCAGCGGCTCTCAAACCTGAGGTGCAGTGGAATCATCTGGAGGGGGCCTTAACACATGGATTGCTGAGACCCGCCCCAGAGCTTCTGATTCCAGTAGGTCTGGGTGGGGGCCTGAGAATGTGCGTCTCTAACAAATTCCCAAGTTTGGCTAATGCTGGTGGTCCCGGACAGGACTTTGGTAATTGGTGATCATAGTGTGTTTTTCAGATATTTTGTTATCAAACGTCTTGACAACTGCCACAATCTAATGTTTTGTCAAACATTACTGTCCTCTTGACTTTGGCTTGGTTTATTTTCAGATTTAAGAATGGAGCATTTAGGGGCCAGCCCAGTGGGGGTTAAGTTTGAGGGCTCTGCTTCGGCCGCCCAGGGTTTCACAGGTTCGGATCCTGAGTGGGGACATGGCACCGCTCATCAAGCCGTGCTGAGGCGGCATCCCACAAGCCACAACTAGAATATACAACTAGGTACTGGGGGGCTTCGGGGGATTAGGGGAAGAGGGCTGGCAACAGACGTTAGCTCAGGTGCCAATCTTTAAAAAAAAAAGAGAATGGAGCATTTGGAGTTATTAGATCCATTTCAAAGGCCCATTTGGAGGAAGTTGTTCCAATGCTTTCACTTACTTTATAGAGGACCATAATTTAGATTTCCATAACATAATTAAAAGGATCATTTATGTGACTTCTATCAGCTTATAAAGTTTTCACATATTTTATCTGGTCGGGGTATTTCTCAATGTAAATATTCAAAAATACGTCTGGGTCTTTCGGCAGCAGTCTGTGAGGTAACTGTTTCACGGTGTGTCACAGAGCGGGGCTGCCCTCCACACTGCCCCCCAGCGAGGATGTGCGGTGTCACATCACTGATGTTACAGACGGTGCTGGGGCACCGGGGAAAACCCAGCTCGAGCTGGAACTCGCAGAGGAACGTCAGCCCCTGACTGAGACGTCACGAAGGCGGCATTTTCCAGCGCGGCCGTCCCAGCCTCCTTCTCAATAAGCCTTCAGCTGGAAAGAGCAGGGGGCCTCAGCCACAGAGGGAAAACTTTGTGAATTCTGACACCTAAAGGACCACCTTCCCAAACGGAGTGGGGCCACCGCTATTTCTATAATCCAGGGCGTTCCCTGAAGCCACAGCGTTCCCTCTTCCTGCTCAGGCTGATATCTTTATTTTTGCCTCCTCACCAGCTGAGCCGCACAGACTCACAGCCCGGGGGGCCAGTCCCAGGGGGACGGAGACGTACAGCGTCCGGCCTTCTCTGCAGACGCAGGGGCACGTGGGGGATGGCGGCCAGCAAGAGGACAAGTGAGATTTGAGAGGAAACAGGATGGCGTGGCAAGTCCAAAATTTCATTCAGTGCCTGAGCTCTGAAATATGAAGAGAAATGACAGGGATGAAAAACAAACAAAACCGGTGTCTCGAGAGCAGCTGGGCCCGGCGCAGAGGAGATGCTGCAGCGTCCAGGGCCTCTTCTCCCCGGCTCCGCGCCCCTTCCCCGTCTCCCTTCCGCGCTGTTTATCTCCCTGAAATCGGTTCTAACCCACAGCTGAAGGCGGCCCGCAAAGTCAAAAGCCCGCGGAGGCGGAGGAGAGGAGCCTTGTGGCCCGGTTTGCTTCAGTGATGGGAAGGTTCTCAGGCAACCTAGACTGGTGGGATGGTGTTTTTTAATTTTATTTATCTGTACTTTAAAACTATTTAAAATTGTGCTTTAACTTACATGGTAAAGGGAACAAATACTCCGTACCACTGAATGAATTTTTAACGTATATATCCACATGCACTCTTGTACCCATCTTCCAGAATCTCAAAAGGCTGTCTCATGCCTGCTCCCAGGCAGTACCGCCAAAGGTAACTACTGCTGACCTCCTTGCCACCGAATGGTTTTGCCTGGTCTTGAACTTGGTGTGAATGGAATCATACAGTATGTACTATTTGATGTCTGGCTTCTTTCACTCAACTTTCTATCTGTTACATTCATCTACGTTGTGGCATATAGCAAGACTTTATTCTTTTTCATTGCTGTGTAATATCCCACTGTGTGACTATAGTACAATTTCTCTTCATCTGTTCTACTGCCAGTGGACACTTGGGTTGTTTCCAGTTTTTGCTGTTATAAATAAAGTTGCTATAAACATTCTTTTTTTTTTTTTTTTAGAGATTGGTGGCTGAGCTAACATCTGTTGCCAATCTTCCTTTTTTCTTCTTCTCCCCAATGCCCCCAAGTACATAGTTGTATATTCTGGTTGTAGGTCCCTCTAGTTGTGCTATGTGGGACGCCATCTCAACATGGCTTGATGAGTGGAGCTATGTCTGGGCCCAGGATCCAAACTGGGGAAACCCTGGGCCACCCAAGCGAAGCATGTGAACTTAACCACTTGGCCATGGGGCTGGCCCTGAACATCCTTTTTAAAAAACAGCTTTATTGAGATATAATTCACATACCATCTACTTCACCCACTTAAAGTGTGCAGTTCAATGGCTTTTAGTATATTCACAGAGTTGTACATATATCGCTGCAATCAATTTGGAATATCTTCACTATCCCCAAAAGAAACCCTGACCTCTTACCCATCACCCCGATCACTCCATTCTCCCAGCCCTAGGAAATCACTAATCGACTCTTCGTTTTTGTTTAAAGATTTTATTTTTCCTTTTTCTTTCAAAGCCCCCCAGTACGTAGTTGTGTATTTTTAGTTGTGGGTCCTTCTAGTTGTGGCATGTGGGACTCTGCCTCAGCATGGCTTGATGAGCAGTGCCATGTCCGCGTCCAGGATTCAAACCGATGAGACCCTGGGCCATCACAGTGGAGCACGCGAACTTAACCACTCGGCCATGGGGCCAGCCCCTCACTAACCAACTTTCTGTCTCGATAGATTTGCCTGTTTTAAACATTTCATACAAATAAAATCACACGATATGTGGTCCTTTGTGACCGGTTTCCTTCACTTAGCATGTTTTCAAGGTTTATCCATTTTGTAGCATATATCAATACTTTATTTTTATTGCTGAAAAACATTCCATTGTCTAGATATAGCGCATTTTATTTATCCACTCATCAGTGGATGGACATTTGGGCTGTTTCTGCCTTTGGCCATTGTGAGTAATGCTGCTATGAACATTAGTGTCCGAGTTTTTGTATGGACAGTGGACATATGTTTTCATTTCTTTTGGGTTTATACCTAGGAGTGGAATTGCTGGGTCATATGGTAACTCTATCTTTAACTGCTTGAAGAATTGCCGGGCTGTTTTCCAAAGCAGCTGCACTTTACATTCCCACCAGCGATGTATGAGGATTCCAATTTCTCCAAATCTTCACCAACCCTTGTTATCATTTGTCTTTCAGATTCTAGCCATCCTAGTGGATGTGATATAGTATCTCATTCTGGTTCTAACTGACATTTCCCTAATGGCTAATAATGTTGAGCACGTTTTCATGTGCTGGCTGCTTATTTGTATATTTTCTTTGGAGAAATGTCTATTCAGATCCTTTGCCTATTTTTAAAAAGATGAGTTGTTGCCTTTTTGTTATTGAGTTGTAATAGTTGCTTACATATTCTACATATAAGCCCTTTATCAGTCAGATGATTTGCCAAAATTTTCTCTCGTTCTGTGGATTTTCCTTTCGCATTCTTGATAGTGTACTTTGAAGCACGAAAGTTTTTAATTTTAATGGTGTCGACCTTATTTTTTCCTTTGTTGCTCATGGTTTAGTGTCATGTCTAAAAAATCAAAGTCACAAAGATTTTTGTCTGTGTTTTAAGAGTTTTATAGTTTTAGCTCTTACGTTTATGCCTTTGATCCATTTTTGAGTTAATTTTTGTGTATGTTGTGAGGTAGGGGTCAGACTTCATTCTTTTGCCTGCGGATATCAACTTTTCCCAGCATCAATTTATCAAAGACTCTTCTTTTCCCATTTAATTTTTTTGGCACCCTTGTCAAAAATCAATTAACCATAATTGTGAGGGTTCATTTCTGGACTCTCAGTTCTATTCCATTGATCTAATATGTCTAGACTCTGCCAGTACCATACTGTCTTGGTTATTGTAGCTTTGAAATCAAGAAGCTTGTCTTATCCAACTTTGTTCTTTTTCAAGATTGTTTTGGCTCTACTGGGTCTTTTGCAATTCCATAGGAATGTTTCAATTTCTGCAAAAATGTCACCTAGTATTTTGGTAGTGATTGCATTGAATCTGTAGATGAACTTGAGGAACATTGCCATTTTAACAATGTTGAATCTTCCAATCCCTGAAAATGGGGTGTCTTTCCATTTAATGAGGTTTTCTCTAATTTCATTCAACAGTGTTTTGTAGTTTTCAGACTATAAGGTTTGCATTTCTGTTAAATTTATTTCTAAGCATTTTATTCTTTAGATGCTATTGTAAATAAAATTCTTAATTTTATTTTCTATTGGCTCACTGCAACTGGATAGCAGTATGGTTAAGTTTTGTGTATTGATTTTTGTATCCCACAATCTTACTCAACCCGTTTATTAGTTCTAATAGTTTTTAGTAGAGTCCTTAGGATTTTCCACATATGAGATCATGTCATCTGCAAATAGAGATCATTCTACTTCTTTCCAGTCTGTGTGGCTTTTATTTCATTTTCTTGCTTAACTGCTCGGCTAGAACAGTCAATATAGTGTTGAATAGAAGTGGTGAGAGTGGCCATTTTTGTCTTGTTCCTGATTTTAGGAGAAAAGCATTCAGTCTTTCATCGTTAAGAATATTAGCTGTGGATTTCTTGTAGAGGTCCTTTATCAGGTTGAGGAAGTTCCCTCCTATTCCTAGTTTGTTGAGTGTTTCTATCATGAAGGGCTGTTGAAGTTATGAATGTTCTTGTACATTGCTTTGGCTGAACTTGGGTGCACGTCAAGCACTCATTTCTGTCATATGTACACCAAGAAGTAGAAATGCTGAGTCATAGGGGATGTGTAAGCTTAGCTGCAGCAGACGCTGTCAAACAGGGGTCCAAAGTGCTTGCGTTAATTGACACCTCCACCAACATCACATGAGGACTCCACTATTCCAGTTATTAAACCAGCAGCCGAGAGGACCACTTCCTCACCTTGGCCATCAAACATAGTTGCCTCCTGGTCTCCCGGTGTGCCCAGCACCATGGCTGTGGGCAGCGGTTCCCAGACTTGGACAAACGCAGGAGTCGTCATGATTCACCACTCCCGTGTCGGCTTTGTAAGAATCCAGTTTGTAGGGTGGAAGAAGAGGGTTTTAATATTTGCCAACACAAGATGTGAAAAATGACAACTTATTTTTATTTTCTGTTTCTTTTCTCATTAACGATGTTGCAATTTTATATTTTCATAGCTTTGTTGGTCATTTGTATTGTGTGATTTTTCTGTTCATGTCCTTCACCTTTAAAAAAATATTTGATTTCTTGGGGCCAGCCCGGTTGGCGCAGTGGTTAAGTTCGTGCACCCTGCTTCAGCGGCCCGGGGTCCACAGGTTCAGATCCTGGAATCTAGCACCGCTTGTCAAGCCATGCTGTGGCAGCATCCACATAAAATAGAGGGAGGTTGGCACAGATGCTAGCTCAGTGGCAATCTTCGTCACACACACAAAATATGTTTGATTTCCTAGTTAGTTTTAAGTCCTCTTTATTAATGAAGACATTGTCCCATTATTTGTAATGTTTTTAAAATATTTGTCTAAATAATTATTTAATTTTAATAAATATTTAATTATTTTTAAAGTAATACTAAACATTTAAATAATATTTTTCCAGAATCACTGTTCCTCTTGGTGGTTTCTCATTCTCACGGCTGTGGATCTGCCAGTTGTTTCTGATGGTGTGGGCGCTGGTGCCCTTCAGAAAGGCCTCTCTCATTGAGAGGTAAACAAACATTCTGTATTTTTCCTAGTTGTCTTCTCTGTGTCTTTAAACCCTTATTCTTTAATGTAACTGAAATTTATTTTCTTGCACGGTGTGAAGCAGAGGTTGGCTTTATATTTCTTTAATATGGTGTTAAAATAGATACATTTTGACGATGGAAAGAGAATACAACCGTCTGTGACTTTTCATCCACTTTGACAGGGGCACGTTTATCTCTGCTCTCTTATTAATTATAAGATCTCCTACTTGTTCCTTGTAGATTGAGAGCCATGGACATATCTAAGGCCTAAAGTCAAGGTGGGGAAGGTGTACTGATCTCTCGTCCAGCCCCGCCTCAGTCCTGGCTCCGCTCCTGTGTACCATCCGCGCACAGCGATAGATTCTTGTGACCACAGTTTCCTCTCTTCCTCCCTGTCACCAGGTGAAGTGGGAACTCCAGGGGCTCCTGCTGACCTCAGCTGAAGTTCCCGGGAATGCGAGTACAGTAATCTTAGTTAACAGAAGAGCCACGGAGTTAAGAGACCCTGACAATTCCCTTCCCTCATCCTTTTGACCCTGCACAGGATTGCATCCCAGAGGAACTCTATTCCAGAGAACTCCGCCACCTCCTTCCCGCCCTGCGCTTGGTAATTCTGCCGAGAGAAGTTCCTTACGGACATTCTCCCCCAATCTCTCTGATGAAATTTAAGCTCATCCCTTCTCGTCCCTTCCTCGGCTCTAACCGGCGGCAGCTACTCACCGGGCCGCACGGGATGTCCTTACATCCGTGTCCAGACTTGAAGCTGCATTCAAGGGGTGGGAGGCTCAGTCTCTCCCTGTCTGCGGGACAGCAGGGCGGGGCCCTGCACTGACAAGCTTTTTCTTTTTAAATTTATCTCTTTTTCTCTTGAAAGAGCGTTGCTTAGTTCAGCATGTACGAAAGCAGATCTGAGGCAGACTCCCTAGGTTATATTTTGGGGCTCTTTCCGGGCTTCAGTTTTTCCTCAGCAGAAATGAAAACATCATTATTTCATTAATAGCCACCATCCGATAGGATTGTTTTGGGACCCAGGTTAAGGAAAAAGTGTAGGGTTCTTATGTGGCACTTTGGCTTTTGGGTTATTTCTATTATTTTTTTACCTGTATTTTTTATTGTGGTAAAACACATAATGTACCATTTTAACCATTTTTTTTTCCAGAGGAAGCCTAACTTTCTTATTACTGTCATAAAAAATATATAAATTTACCATCTTAATCATTTTTAAGTGTACAGTTCAAAAGTGTTGTGTATTCAGGTTGTTGTGAAAGAGATCTCCAGAACTTTTATATCTTGCAAAACTGAAACTCTGTACCCACTAGACAACTCCCCATTCCCACCTCCCACCAGGCCCTGGCAACCACCGTTCTACTTTCTTTCTCTATGAATTTGACTTTAGATCCCTCATCCATGTGGAATCATATGGTACTTGTCTCTTTGTGACTGGTTTATTTCACTGAGCATAACGTCCTCAATATCCATCCAGGTTGTAGAATGTTTCAGAATTTCCTTCTTTTTTATTGCTAAAAAAAATATCCCATTGTATGTGTCTACCACATCTTGTTTCTCCATTCATCCGTTGATAGATACTTGGGTTGCTTCCACTTTTTGACTTTTTTGCTTATTTTTGCGATAAGGAATATTTTTGTGATTGGAGGACAACATATATTTGAAAGGAAAGTAAACGGAACAGGGATTATAGGCCACTTCATGGTCTTCGTGTCTTTATTCTAGGCAGCTGCACAGTCTTGGGAGAAAGTCTTTCCTAGCACCTCGTTAGACTTTGTGACCCTCTGGGCATTGTGTTACCCTCCTTATGTTGTCTCCCACTCTTCTGCGCTAACTATCTAACTAAATATGAATCACCAGGCTAATTTGGGACAATTCAGCTGAGAACAGAGCAAAGAGTTACATGGACACATCAAACACAGACACTTTTCAGAGGTACCATTTCTCTCTAGTTGAGGTTTATGTAACACTACATGTTTGTCAAGTGTTGTGTGATCAGTTTGATCAGGCAAGCATCTTAAAAGTCCTCTGAGGACTAGCATTTTAATCAGTCAATGCCCTGCATAGGTCACTGAAATCTCTGATCCAACAGGAGATAAGGGGAGAGGGTTATTCCTGGCCTGGGGGCAGAGGGAGGGGGAGAGAGAAGAGGCGTGGGAGGGTCGTCTCAGCTCTTTTTAGGGAAATTGATGGCCTCAAAGCAAAATTTTCTCCAGGATGAGAAAAAGGGAAAAAGCAGCATTTAGGTCCGTGACTAGGCATTCCTAATCTACTTCTTGGCTATGTCTAAAGTTCAGTAAAGAATACTTTGCCACTTTAAAACACTTCTAGTGAGCATCTTTTGTCATTGCCAGGGGAAGCAAATAAAAATCAGGTGCATCAGGAGCCTGGCAGCCAGTGCCCAGGCCTTGTGGTCAGCCAACCAAGAAGACTCGCTCCAAGTTTCCAGGAGGGATTCAACCCAGCAGGTAACAAATGTTAGCTCAGACCTCAGACCTTTTCAGTGTCTTGACTGTCAGTAACCTAGATCCAAGGAATGATTAGACAAAATTCACAGCAGGGCTCAGCCTCTCACTCACAGCTCCGCTGCCTTGACCGCTCCGGCCATTTCCGCTTTTCCCTGCCTCGTTTTGCCTTCTTGTTCTCGGCTGCAGAAGATGCCCTGTACTCACATGGTGTCATTACCATCTTGCCCTCCGAGCTTCTCCTCTTGCTGGGCTTTAAGTCCTTTGTCTGGGACTTGGGTTTCCTGCTGTCTTGGCTTCTCTTCTTTGCGTAGCCTCATCCTTACTACGACCCGCCTCCTAGTCACTTGCTCATTCCAACTCAAGTCGAGTGTTATCAAGCCTTTTGAGTGGGCCTGCACCAGATTATAAATCAGCTCAGCGCCTCCACTGGCTCGTTCCATAATGCTAGAGTCCGAACCCAAGCTCGAGATGACCCCTGCTAACGGGCTAGTCCCAGGGCAGGTGTTCTCAAGGTTAGCCTGCGTCAGAATCACCTGAAGGGCGTGTGGAAACGAGTTGTTGCCAGGCATGATTCCCAGGGTTTCTGATTGAGGAGGTCTGGGTGGGGCTCAGAGAATTTGCTTTTCTAACAAATTTCCAGGTGGTGCTAATGCTGCTGGCCGAGGGACTATGCTTTGAGAATTAATGCTGAAGGGTAAAAATATTTATGTCGGAAGGAATCATGTCTCATAGTTATTGACCACTTATTACATACAACAAAACACTGTTGTAAGTGCTTTACTCATTTTGTCTTTACAACTCTTGTTTTTTTCTATTTTCAAATGAGGAAACTGAGTCACAGAGAAGTTAACTATCTTTCCCAAAGTCACACTGTAAGTGGGGGTGTTGGCTATGAAGCTTGGTAGTCAGTTTCAGAGTCCATGGGTTTAAATTAACCTCTATTATATCAGGTAACATATCTGATGGATTGAAACGAGTATATTTGTATACATTTTGCATTTACTTATCTATAAACCTATAAAAACTCAGAGATGCTTAAGAAAAACAATCGTTGTTAATATTAAGCCAATTGTTTGCATTTCCCCCAACTCTATTCATTTTGACATGCTGTCCTACACTGTGGACCAGAATGATGAAAAATGAGGAATATCATAATATTTTTTAATTGAAAAACTTAAATACGATTTAACTCTCAAAATGAAGAGTATTCTTGCTTATTTTTTCTCTTCTACCTCCTGTTCCTTCGAATGCCCCCATCGATCTTCAGTCATAGTGGTATTTCTCTCATGAACTCTGACCACCTGTGAAGAATGGTTTATTGCTTTTCTTGTCCCCGAAGAAGGGCCCTTTGTCTCTCTCTCTGCCCCGCTGATGCTTTAATCTGGGCTTTTCCAAGAGCTGAAACTGAAAAACATTATTGATTTGAGACTTTGCTGCTTGAATGACTAAATTGTGACAAATTAGCTCCTCTTGGGTCTCCACACCTGTGACCATGATAATTTGGAGCAAAAGAAACATCTTGAACCAATAGTACAGTATTTCATCAAACCTAAGATGCCCTGATCGTAGGAAGGACCATTATTTTAGGTATCATTAAGAATGAAAAAAAGTGCTGCCAATTAAACGATGGCACAGTGTCTCAGCTGAAGTCCTCATGCAATAATTGGGCACACTAACCTCTCATTACTGTGACAATTCTTTCATCTTTTTTGAAGGATTTGGAGGATCTCCGGTTCATTCAGCTGCACTTCTTGTCATGGGATATGGCAGCGCGTCTCAAACTTGCCTGGGTACGTGAATCACTTAGGAGTCTTGTTAGAATGCAAGTTCGGGTTCAGTAGGTCAAGGACGGGGCTAAAATTCTGCATTTCTAATAAGCTCCCAGATATTGCTGAGGCTGCTGGTTGCACACCACGCGTTGAATAGCAAGGTGACAGGCGATCTTTTATACACGTCTCCTTAACAAAATGTAACTCTTCTTCTTCTTGTGAGTATCTTCCTTTCTGTGGTCTGGAAAAGCACTTTCTTGTTGCTTTGCAAGAAAACAGAGGTGCAGTAATTCCTTCAACAACAAATGTTTGCTTTACAAAGATCAAACTTGAGCCCACACCTTTGCTCCTAGGCCTTTCTTTGCATACAATGACCTTTTCCATTTGTTTCAATATTGAATCATAGTATAAACATTTTGAAGACATTTTAAAGGGCAATTAAGCTTACCACAGCCAAGATGACAATGCATACAACTCAACAGAAGAGAAGGGAATAAGGACAGCCGTGACCAAGGTCATGAACACACAGGCAATGACAACCATGTCACAGCTGCTGCCTGGATGACAGTGAACACAGGACACTGTCGGGTTGTATGACTCATTCTGATTTCTCTTTGTTATTAAAATGTGAAAAAAGCAGAATATGTGAAAAATAGCATTATGGTATTTGAAGAGAAAAGAACAGTAAGAGGGCAAGGAAAGATAGCAGAAAGGAAACTATATAAAGTGTCCTGCGCTGGCTTGTTTGTTCCTGATACATTTATGGGGTACTTACTGTGGGTGGGGCCCTGTGCCCTGAGGACATAGCGGTGAGCCAGCAGGTCCATGCTTCCTGCCTCACGTGGCTTAGTGTTCAGCGGGGATGCTGACATCAAAGAAAAAGTCGGTCCTCATTAGCTGTGGATTCTGTGTTTGCAGAGATGAATTGAAATGAGTATTTTTTCCAGTTCCCTAAGGGCTTGTATTCTAATTTCCAACCACCAGGTGGAGACCAAATAAAACGGATTTACGTATTCCCTAGGTCTGCTTTATGCTGAATTTGAGCAATTCCTTAAGCTAAATCACAGAGAATTTTTTTCTTTCATGAGTGAGCCACTGACCTCCTATGGAATAAAAGCTCGTGGACCAAAGCCCGCATGCAAATTCAAAACAAATACAGATTTCCGAAGAGAATCATAATGTGTTCAAATCAATGGCTTTTAAAATTAAGGCTGGGAAACCTGTATATATTTTTTTTATCTTTTTTTTATTGAGTTATTGATAGGTTACAATCTTGTGAAATTTCAATTGTACATTAATGTTTGTCAGTCATGTTGTAGGTGCACCACTTCACCCTTTGTGCCCACCTCCCACCCCACCTTTCCCCTGGTATCCACTAAACTGTTCTTGGTCCATAGTTTTAAATTCCTCCTATGAGTGGAGTCATACACAGATTATCTTTCTCTTGCTGGCTTATTTCACTTAACATAATTCTCTCAAGATCCATCCATGTTATTGCAAATGGAATGATTTTGTTCTGTTTTGCAGCTGAGTAGTATTCCATTGTATATATGTACCACATCTTCTTTATCCATTCGTCTGTTGATGGGCACTTAGGTTGCTTCCACGTCTTGGCTATTGTAAACAGTGCTGCAATAAACATTGGGGTGCACAGGACTTTTGGGATTGCTGACTTCAGGCTCTTTGGATAAATACCCAGTAGTGGGATGGCTGGATCGTATGGTAGTTCTATTTTTAGTTTTTTGAGGAATCTCCATACTGTTTTCCATAGTGGCTGCACCAGTTTGCATTCCCACCAGCAGTGTATGAGGGTTCCTTTTTCTCCACAACCTCTCCAACACTTGTTGCTATTAGTTTTAGATATTTTTGTCATTCTAACGGGTGTAAGGTGATATCTTAGTGTAGTTTTGATTTGCATTTCCCTGATGATCAGCGATGATGAGCATCTTTTCATGTGCCTATTGGCCATCAGTATATCTTCTTTGGAGAAATGTCTGTTCATGTCTCCAGCCCATTTTTTGATTGGGTTGTTTGATGTTTTGTGATTGAGTTGCAAGAGTTCTTTATATATTAAGGATATTAAGCCTTTGTCAGATATATGACTTGCAAATATTTTTTCCCAGTTAGTGCGTTGTTTTTTTTGGGAAACCTGTATATTTTTAATAAGTTTAACAAAAGTAAATGTATTTCCATGCAACATCATGGCCAGCTACAGGGTGGGTGAGATGAAGTGGAGAAAAACAGCAGGAAAAAAAAAAAAGAGGAAGAAAGATGAGCAGATGCAGACACAGACTGGCTTGCACAGAGTGGGGCAGGAGTGAGGGTGGACGGCTGCGCAGTGTGAGACAAGCACGGAGAGGGAGCCAGGGCCAACTGTCTGTCTGGGGCCAGCACCGTGGTGATGCCCTCCTGGTGGCTGTGCACTGAGGGTGCCCGGGCCAGCCGTCTGTCCCACAGAGCGCGCTCAAAGGCTGACTAGCCTCCAAGCCGCCCCTGTCTGAACTGGGAGCTGGGTCTGCTTTTATTTGCAAACTACAAAGTTTAATTTTAAAATGAAGATTTCTTTTTCCACCAAACTTTGAAGATTTTCCCACCCCATGGAAAGAAATCACTTGAGTTTTTTAAAGTTCCCTCTTTGTAGTTTTAGAAGTGCTGCCTTTGGGGGCCAGATATTTAATATTCACAAGCTGTCAGGTAGCTTTATGCCTATTTTTTGTTAGGGGTTTCTCATTCCATAATATTCGGAAGTTATGGTAATTCTAGTGGCCATATAATTGTTCTGACCTTAGTGCCACTCAAATCTATTGTGTGTGTGTGTGTGTGAGGGCCATAGCAGTCACGTGCCTGCTGCCTAATTGGAGCCTTGTGAAGACGTTCTGTGATAGGAACAGAGATAAAATCTCCCTTGTGGGAACATAGGGGGACAGCAGAGCCCGCTTCCTGCCTCTTGAGGGACCCAAAAGTTTGTCACTACAGCTTTGCGGTGGCCAAGAGGGGGAAACGGCCCTGCGTCTCTAGCTCACTTCTCCTTATTTACCAGGAACTGGACGCAGTGAAGCCAGGAGCCGGAGCCCAGATTTGGGCACAACTTCTCCCTGGGGGTCTCCTTGTTCAGACGAGGCATCGAGGCAACCGTCTGCACAGTCGTCATCGTAACTAGAAAGTAGCGGGGGTACTGGAACAGCTTCGTTGCTTTAGAATAGGCCGTCTCGCCGTTCATCATATTTGAGACTTCTGTGAAACTACATCGTGTGGAAGTTGGTGGCCTTTTGAGAAAAATGTAATGGTATTCACATTTCTTCCTATACCACTCGGGGATTTAAAACAATGGAGCAAGAAAAGAAGGCCAAGACTGTCTTCTTACTTAACACGTACCTGCTTACTTTTCAAGAGCTTTAAAACAAAAACCAAATCACCCCACTGGAAGCCGGCCCCGGGACCTTGGACTACTCATTCAGTGTCGCTGGTGTCGGAGCCTCAAAGGTGGAGCACACACTCCAGGAGTCCTTGCAAAGATGCCACCAGGGAGCTGGAGGAAACATTAGAACCTTTATTTACATGTTTTCCCTCTGAAATGTAAGGAAAACTATTAAGCTATACTAACATTTGATATATGAATCAAGAGGGTGAAGTATATAATTTATAAACATGTACATTTTGGGAGTGCATGCTCAAAAATGTTTGCTCCTCATGGCACATGACCAGAAAAGTGGAGATTACTGATCTACCCCCCAGAGAGGAGACTAGATTTAGTGTTTTTTTCAAACTGGTGATAGCAACCTATTCTTGGTTTGTGCAATCTATTTAGTAGATCTTTAAAGAGTGAAATAAAATACAAAATTTCCGTGTGCGATGCTCATGGTAAGAATTAAGCACTGTTGTGTGGAACTTTTCAGATGAACACGTGTGAGTACTGGGTTCTGATGTAAAGTGTTTCTCCTGTTGTGGCTTGTGGTTAAAAAATTGACAGCAACCGGACTAGAGCAGTGGTTCTCAAAGGGTCATCCCCGGACCAGCAGCAGCGTCATATGGGAACTGATTAGAAGGGCAGATTCTTCAACCCCACCCAAGACGCGCTGGATCAGAAAGTGGGGGTGGAGCCCAGCAGTCGTGGGTGGTGAACGCTCAGGTGATTTCGACAAACCTCCCCATTTAGAGCCACCGGCCTAGAATAGCTCTGGAACTCACCTGGCTACAAAAGTTGAAGACTGTTAGATAGTCATTTCACTAAGGCCATGTTTTTCAAGCTTACCTGATCATAAGAATCACCTAGGTGATTTAAAAGTACTTCAGAGAGGCTGGCCGGGTGGTATAGTGGTTAAGGTCCTCGCTCCGCTTCAGTGGCCCAGGGTTTGCTGGTTCAGATCCTGGGCATGGACCTACACCGCTCATCAGGCCACACTGTGGTGGCGTCCCACATATGAAATAGAGGAAGATGGGCCCTGATGTTAGCTCAGGGCCCATCTTCCTCACCAAAAACCAAAACAAAACAAACAAAGTTGTTTGGAGATCCTAACGAAGCAGGTGTGGGTGGGGCCCTGGAATCTTTAACAAACATCTCTGGTGATTCTTGTGATCAGACAAATTTGGGAGACACTTCACCAAGAAATATGAATATTAGAAAGAGAGTGTGTAGGATGTAACTATTTTAGCAGAAATAGTAAATAATAGGGGCAGAAACAATGTTGCAGAGAAAACAAGTCTCTTGCAATGAGGCTCAGAATTATCTAAACATTTCTAAACGGAATGAAATGACCTTTTTCTCATTTCGAGTGGGCTGACACTGAGATTCTCTTCTGAAAAGCTCGCTCCGGAGTTCTGGACAGCACTTCAGTGCTAGCACACAGTAGCTGCTCAAGACATGCTGACCGAGGGAGCCCCGCAGGCCTGGGTCTTTAGTGCTGGGGGCGGGGTGGGGAGGGGCAGCCCCTCGGGGCGGGCGGTGGAGGAGATGGTCTCAAATTCCTTCAAGGCAAATCAGGCAAATTTCAACTGCTCTGGTTGGGTAGGGACCCCTCTTTCAAAGGGAACTCTCACAATCGACTTAGTTTTGCTCCTGCTGAAACTACACTCCCAGATGATTGTAACTAAAATCTTTATGTTAGAAAACTAATGTCTGCACATTGTAACTATATTCAATAAAAATGTGTATAAAAATCTGAAGACCATCTGACAACCCCCTTCTGTTCTTAACCCCAAACCCCCAAGTAATCCTTGCAAGAGGTTTGGGGGATGTTTTCTGACCTTTTAATATACACACACACAGCCTTCAGAAAGCAAAACTGTTATTGATGTCATTCTCTACTTTTTCATGGATATTTTTCTGTCATTTCATATCTAGCCAATTCTTTTGAACAACAGCAGATTTTAAATGTTTAATCTAACACTTGCCAAACTTATTTGACCTCAGAATACTTTCAAAATTAGAATGTATTTTGACTGAATATTCCCAAGAGCTCAAGGCAGACAGTGTGTGTGTGATCTGTTGTCTCCCAAACAGATCAGTACTGCAAAAAATGATATAAATGTAATTTACTGCAATTCTTAATCTTTATAACAGGAAGAATAATGAGTGAAAAAAATTAAATTATCATATTGTACTAAGAACAAAGTATACTGAGATTAAGTAAAATATTTTCATTTTATATTTTGCTATAAAATATGACATAAAAACAAACCCTTAGAAATAGCATTTTGGGGTTATTTTATTGCATAGCTTAATAGCTGCAATACTGTTTTGGGGTAAAAATCTTATATGTGGTAAAATATCAGACAGATCTGTTGCTATATGTTGTCTCATAGCATAATATAAAAAAATCCTGGGGCCAGCCCCATGGCATAGCCATTAAGGTCACACACTCTGCTTCGGCAGCCCAGGGTTTGAGGGTTCAGATCTCGGGCGTGGGCCTACACACAGCTCATCAAGCCATGCTGTGGTGGCATCCACATGTAAAAAATAGAGGAAGATCAACACAGATGTTAGCTCAGGGCCAGTCTTCCTCACACACAAAAAATAAAATAAAAATCCCATTTTTTTAATATAAGAACACTGTAACAAAGGAAAGCAGTGCATACACATTACACACATTTTATGATCTTCATGTATTCTTGATTTAGATGCTCTAAAAATCCTTAATTATATCCTGTTTGATAGCTCTCTGCTGATTTTTCTAGAAGCTGATGGGTACAATCATTCACTTTATGTTGACATATTTAGGTTTTTAACCATTTTATTCTTTTAATTTGCACAAAGCTTTGGAACTGTAAGACAGTTTTTTATTGGAAACTTCCTTCTTTCAGCCTTCGGCCCATGAGGAACATGTTTGTGTATTATAAGTGTTTAATAATACCACAAACATCAAATAGTAACCTCAGATGTGCATGGCCATCATGAGCTAAGACACCTGGTGTGGAGCAGAGCAGTTGTCGTCGGGAAGACACTCCGAAATGCGAGCTTCCCATGCATGAGCTTGCACAGGAGATGTTCTTCTCCTGCAAGTTCCTAGCATTCTGGGGTAGGAAGCAACCTTAGTGTTTGCTAAGCTTTATGGTTTAGGACACAATTGTCATATTTAGCAACGGAATCAGTAAACACTAATAAGATGCTATAGATAAGTTTTGAGTCAATTTTTTCTGGTATCAGAATCAGACTCATGAATCTGGACCATTCAGCCCAGGACTCAGGCCCAAGGGAGCATATTCCTCTGCTGAGACATCTGCTATTAGTTCAATTAATACTGAGGGTGAGAAGAGAGGAAACACCCTTCCATGACTTTCAACAAGGCTTTGTAACTTTCTTTTATAGTCTACAGAAGCATTTTTCTGTATATTACTTCATTCAACCCATAGAAACACCCTGTGAAACAGGTATTATTGCCATTTTAAGATGAGGAAACTGAGGCTCAGAGTGTTAAAGTGACTTGTGCAAGGTCCCTGGAATTCAGATTAGTGCTTGTTTGGTGTCCAAGCCCCTGCTTCATCCACCATGGCGGGCTTCCCTACGCTTCAGTCATTTACCCACCATTAATGTTTTTCTTGCATATTCTGCTGGTTTATTTCTTGGTTAAGATATATTTTTAAATCGACTCACTTCTTTTTGTTTTTTACATAAGCATATTTTAAAAGGAAATTTTGTATTAATGGTCTTCATAGCAGGGAATGAAGACTCTACAAAGGAACCAGGCAAGGATAGTTTTAAGGCAGTTGGTCTTCAGATCCCAACTGCTACGGGGGCTCTTCACCAAGAGGTCCACCTGGGAACCCCTTCTCCCTGGCCCCGTCTCCCCATCCTGTTCTGACTTTGCAGCCTTGCCCCAGGGCATAAAAATCTCCAGGGTCTAAACAGACAATTTGTACTATCAGCTGGATGCTGACTGCGTAACAAGTCCTTTTGCAAGGCAGGAGTTTCTCAATTTTTGATTTTGGCAAAACTGAAGAAAGACCTAATTGAGTTTTTAGCTTGTTGATCACTAAAAACAATATCTGAGGATCACCATATGGATTTGGGGATAGAACTCAAATGAATTCAAAGATGGATGTTGCTGTCACCAAACTCCTATTCTCATCTACTTATGTCAACAAGGTTTTTCAGAGCTGACATCTCTAAGGTGAAAAATGGAAGTGGAATTGATGGTAAATCTGTCTCATTCAACCAATAAGTAATATTCATCCATGAATGCATCAATTAACTTAAAACATTATCAGCCATATTCATCTTATTAAGATATGTTTCCAGTACGCTTTTCTTTTTCTGCCTTTATATTTTGAGGAAGATTGGCCCTGAGCTAACCTCTGTGCCAAGCCTCTTCTTTTTGCTGAGGAAGGTTGACCCTGAGCTAACATCCGTGTCCATCTTCCTCTATTTTATATGTGGAACGCCTGCCACAGCATGGCTTGACAAGCAGTGCATAGGTCCATGCCTGGGATCTGAACTGGCAAACCCTGGGCTGCTGAAGCTGAGCGTGCAAACTTAACCGCTGCACCACTGGGCCAGCCCCAGCTTTTCTTTTTAAGTTTGAAATTTGTCATGATTTTTAATATATTTTGTTTTTTTGATCAATTGTGTGCTGATATAATGATAATTGAGAAAAAGATTTAACACCTAGAACTTTATGGTCATGGATAACAAAAATAACAAGCCCGCTCAAGCTGCTATAACAAAAATTCCTTAGACTGGATGGCTCACAGACAACAGAAATTTATTTCTCACAGTTCGGGAGGCTGAGAAGTCCAAGATCAAGGCACTGGCGGGTTCGAAGTCTGGTGAAGGCCCGCTCCCTGGGCTGTTCGCAGACGGCCGTCTTCTTGCTGTGTCCTTATGTGGTGGAAGGTGAAGGATCTCTCTGAAGTCTCTTTCAGAAGAACATTCATCCAATCCATGAGGATTGCACTCTCAGGGCCTAATCACCCCCCAGAGCCCTCACTCGCTAACACCACCACATTGAGAGGCAGGATTTCAGCATATGGATTTGGGGGGCACAAACATTCAGACCACCACAAACACGTATTTTGATCCTTATGAGCATATTTTTATTGCAGTAAGTAGAAGAGGGTTAGGGTTATAAAGACTTTCAGGCTTGAGAAGATGTTACGTGGAGTCAGGGGTTCTCAACCACAGTACATTATGGGGCAGTTAATTCTCTGCTATTGTTTGGGGGAGTGCTTTCCTGTGTTCTTAAGGATAATTAACCACGTTCCTGGCCTCTACCAACTAGATACCAGTAGCCGCTTCTCCCCCCGACACCCCCCCGGTTATGACAACCAAAAATGTGTCTAGATATTGCCAAAAGTCCCTTGTGGGGCAAAATCACCAGCAGGTGAGAACCGATCTGTTAGGTTCTATTCATGTGGAGGGAGTGAAATAGAAAATGGAAGGTCAAGGAGGAAAGGAACCATGTGCAATTTCTCTGTTCAAGAAGAGCCTGTTCCTTTTCAGGTGATATTGGATATCTAGTCACCGTGGGACTTGGGTTCTACTGCTCTATAGCACCATGAAATGGAAAACCAGCTTTCCTGGCTATTATGGGTTGAATTGTGTCCCCCCCCAAAAGACATATCAAAGTTCTAAACCCCATCACCCCAAAATATGACATTATTTGGAAGTAGGGTCATTACAGAGATAATCAAATTAAAGTGGGGTCATTAGGGTGGGTCCTAATCCAGTCAGATTGGTGTCCTTATAAAAACGGGAACTTTGGACGCAGACACAGACAAGTGCAGAAGGAAGACTGTGAAACGGCCACATGACGACGGAGGCAGAGATTGGACTGACCAGCTGCAAACCAAGGATCATGTGGCCCTGGTGGTCACTCCCAGAGGCTGGAGGAGGCAGGAAGGATTCCACCTCGAGTCCCAGAGGGAGCACCGCCGTGCCCGCACCTGGCTGTTGGACTTCTAGCCTCCACAACTGTAAGGCAATACATTTCTGCTTTTCTAAGTCACCCGGTTTGCGGTTCTTGGTTGCAGCAGCCCTGGTAAACTTGCCATAAAATAAAACCATGAAAACAAATACAAGAAAAACAGGAGAGTGTCCTTAGACGTTATTAAATTCCAGCTAGATGCTTAGGAACTTGCTGGAGACAGGCCAGAGCCTCTCTTTCCTAAAAGGGAGAAGAGCCGCGTTACACCTGTGTCCACAGCAGCATTTGCGGTAGACACAAGGCGGAAGCGGCCCGAGCGTACATCCGTGGGTGGAGGATAAACACAATATGGTTTATACACAGAATGGAATGTTATTCATACTTAAAAAGGAAGGAAATTCTGACACACGCGACAACATGGATGAAACTTGAGGACATTACGCTGACTGAAGTGAGCCAGTCACAGAAGGACAAATACTGTATGATTCCACCTGTATTGAGTAGTCAGATGCATAGAGACAGAAGGTGGAATGGCAGCTGCCAGGGGCTGGGGACGGGAAGAATGTGGATTGTTCAATGGGCACAGAGTTTCACTTTTTCCAGATGAAATGAGTTCTGTGGATGAATGGTGCTGATGGTAACGCAACACTGTGAATGTATTTAATGCCACAGAACCGTACACTTGAAAACGGCTAGGACGGCAAATTTTATGTTGTATATTTTACCACAATTTAAAAGAAAAAAAAAATACCCAATGTTAAGAGCAATGTTAAAGGCACAATAACACAAAATTGAGGTGACCTAGTCATGCAAATTGAAAGTTAATTGAAATTTGAATAACTTTCTGTGTGAGTCAATATTATTTTCTGCTGGATGAATGGCTACATAATACCTAACATCCTCCCCAAGGGTGGGAAACTCTATGGTACATCATGTGGTAACTTCCCCTAAAAACGGTTCAAGTCCCACAGAGCCGGAGCCAGGGCTGGGCCCGAGGGCCTCTGACTCTTAGCCTGGTGTACTGTAAGAAAGAACTTCTCTTTTGACATTCTCACACGTGGTCCCTGGGTATCAGCCCAGGGAACAAGCTGTGAGCACAGCAGCCCTCTGTTAGGTTGGAGAGTGGCAGTGAAGTGCCCTGGGGTGAAGGACAGAAAAAGACTTGAATATTCACGGTTCCAGGGGAAGGCAGGGAGCTTCCATGCAAAGTAAAGTGCAGAAGGGAGAGACAGTGACCAGAAGGATCAATGCCGACCGTCTTGTATCCTTACAATGTAACTGAGGAGGAAAGGTGAAGATCCCTGCTTGAAACTGCATAACGTAGGCCTCTTGGAAAACTGAAGTTATCTGATCGCTGTCTATTTCATTCCTGTTCCATCTGACCATTCTGGGGGCTGGCAGCACCGGTCGTTATTCAGTGATAGCTGGAGACGGCTCAGAGGCACTTAATCTAGACCCAGAAGCAAGAAGGTTTGGGGATGATTGTGTGAAGTGTGAATGGGAATAATAGGATATTTTCAGACAAAATATTGTTCAAAACACTGTTTTTATGCCTGGATTAGAAGACATATTTTAAATGTGGGTTTAAAATTAGTTTGGAAATTGTCTTTATGTAGGGATTGTGTAAGTGATTTGAAAGCTGCCCCTCGTTCAAAATGTGCTACAGAACAATCAGATTCTGTGTGTCTGCTAACACAACGCACGAGGCACAGGGCCGGTTAGGGGAAGCTTCTTGCCAGAGATGTGGAACTTGAATCTCAGCGGGGCTCCAGAGGTGACTCCCGATACAGGAAATGGGGGGAGGGAGGAGAGAAGAAAAGGTTAAATGATAACATGTGAGCTGAGATTTGGTTTAAAATACTTCAGCAAGGAAAAAAAAAAAACTAAAAGGAATGTGCGTTAGTTTCCTGCGGCTGCCATAACAAATCACCACAAATTTGGTGACTTAAAAGGACAGAAATTGATCCTCTTTCAGTTTTGGAGGTCAAAAGCCCAAATCAAGGTGTTGGTAGAACTGCAGTCCCCCCAAAGGCTCTGGAGGAGAATTCATTCCTGGCCCCTTCCGCCTTCCGAACGCTCCAGGCATGCCTTGGCTTGTGGCTGCACCACTCCCGGCTCTGCCTCCATGCTCACACCGCCTCCTCCTTGTCTGCGTCAGAACTCCCTCTGTCTCTTTCTTATAGAGGAGACATGCGATTGCGTATAGAGTCCACCTGGATAATTCAGGATAAGCGCCTCCTCTCGCTATCATCAACTTCATCACATCTTTTGCTATATAAGATAATATTCACTCTTTGGCCACATGAGGCAATATTAATCACGGAACCCAGGGATTAGGATGTGGACATACCTTGTGGAGGGCGACCATTCTGCCCACTACAGAATGGAAGGCAAAATCTTGAGAATTGATCAATTTTATTTATTTATTTTTCCAACTTTGTTGGGAGTAATTGACACATGTATATATTTAAAGTGTAGAACATGATGATTTGATGTACCTGAACACGGTGGAATGATTACCAAGATCGAGATAATTATCACATCCGTCACCTCACGTTGTTAACTCTTTTTTTTTCTGTAGTGAGAATGCTTAAGATGTACTCTCAGCCATTTTCACATACGATACCGTATTATTAACTACAGTCACCAAGCTGTACATTAAGTTCTCAGAACTTATTCCTCCTGATAATTGATACGTTTGAGTCTTGGGCCTGTATAGGTTTTAGTTTTGGATAACATTGTAATTTTCAAAGTTAAAAAAAATTGCGTTTCTACCTCTGGCAATGATGGAGTAACTGAGACCAGATTTGACCTTCTGCCATAAACAACTGGAAAATTGGACAATATAGATGAAACAACTGTTTCTGAACATCGGACAAAAGACAATGCAGAACTGTGATCTCTGACAGAAGGCAAATAAATGAGATGGGCCCTGTGGTCACCCTCGCTTTCTGCTTAGAGACCACCATTGGGAGGGAGAACTCAAACAGGAGACAGCATTCTCACTGAACTGAGAAGACTGAGGTTGTAGTTTGGGAAAGCCGAGGTGGCTGGATTTGCAGGGCAGAGAGCTGGAGAGGAAGGAGCTGAATGAAGTTAAAGCCCCAGATAATGGCACAGGGGTCCCACTGAGTATATTGCTCAACACCAGATTATACAGGTGTAGGGCAAAATTGTATGAGACGAGGCAAAGATCCCGCAGGGAGCTGAAAGATGAACATCCCAGAGCTCATTGTGAATTCCGATCAGCCAGAGTGTAAAGCCCTCACGGAAGACCCAGGCCTTCTGCAGAGACCACAGAGAAGTCACACCTAGAAGTGGGCAAACTGGCCCCAGAGTCAGGCTACTGTAGGCCTGCCCTGTGAAAAGCTTAAAAATCAGCCTCAAAAAGATCAGGCTTATCCTCAATTTGCTTAACTGGCTGTCTGAATGAAGTCTGACACTCTTTTAAGGAAGTCAACAAAATCTAGTAATCAAGAATGTAAAATTTACAATGTCTAGCATCCAGTCAAATATTAGTAGACATGTAAAAAAGCAGGAAAATGTGACTGTCAATCAGGAGAAAAATAAGTAAATAGAAACAAACCCAGAAATGACAGACAATAGAATTAGCAGGTAAGGACTTTAAGAAAGCTATTATAAATATGCACAAGGATTTGAAAGAGAACATTAATATAATGAAGAGAGAAATAGAAAATATAAGGGGCGTTTTATAGATAAAGGACATTGCTAAGAAACCCTACATGGGGCCGGCCCTGTGGCTGAGTGGTTAAGTTTGCGCACTCCACTTCAACGGCCCAGGGTTTTGCCAGTTTGGATGCTGGGTACGGACCTAACACTGCTCATCAGGCCATGCTGAGGCAGTGTCCCACATAGCAGAAGTAGAAGGACCTGCAACTAGAATATACAACTATGTGCTGGGGGGCTTTGAGGAGAAGAAGAAGAAGAAGAAAATGGCCACAGATGTGAGCTCAGGGCCAATCTTTAAAAAAAAGAAAAAGAAACCCCACAGCTAACAATATACTTAATGGTGAAAGACTGAATGCTTTGCCCCTGAGATCAGAAACAAGACAAGGATGTCCTCTTCTATTCAACATTTTACTAGGTGTTCTGGTCAATGCAATAAAGGAAATAACATTAATCAATTAATTAATTAAAGGCATTCAGATGGAGAGGAAGAAGAAAAAGTGTATTTGCAGATGACATAATCCTGTATCTAAAAAATCCTAAGAAATCCCCCCTCCCAAACACACACACACACACACAAATGGCCACAACTAATAAACGAGCTCAGCAAGGTTACCAGGTAAAAGATCAATAAACAAAAATTAATTGCATTTCTATATACTACTAAAGAACAATCTGAAAATGATCTTGGAAAAAAACTCCATTCACAAAAGCCTCAGAAAGAATAAAATGACCAGGAATAAATTTAACAAGAGAAGTGCAAAAATCGTACGCTGAAAATGGCAAAATATTGGGGAGAAAAATTAAAGGTCTGAATAAATGGAGAGGAATTCCATGTTCATGGATTAGAAGACTATTATTATGATGGCAAGTCCTCCCAAGTTGACCTACAGATTCACACAATCTCTATAAAAAAATCTCATCAGACTTTTTAAAAAAATTGACAAATGAGGGGCTGGCCCAGTCTTGTGCTGGTTAAGTTCATGCAGTCCACTTCAGCAGCCCAGGGTTTGTGGGTTCGGATCCTGGGCATGGACCCACATGCCAGTTGTCAAACCATGCTGTGGCAGGCGTCCCACATATAAAGCAGAGGAAGATGGGCACGGATGTTAGCTCAGGGCCAGTCTTCCTCAGCAAAAAAGAGGAGGATTGGCAGCAGATGTTAGCTCAGGGCTAATCTTCCTCAAAAATAAAATAAAATAAAATAAAAAATAAATAATAAATAAAGGACTCTCAAAACACAACTGTAAGGAAAAAAACAAAAAAACCAAACAAAAAATCGACAAACTGATTCTAAATTTTAAATGAAATTGCAAAGAACTCAGAATAGCCAAAACAATTTTGAAAAAGAACAAATCTGAGGACTTCAACTATGCTATTTCAAAACGTGCTGTCAAGCTACAGAACTATAAAGCTACGGAAATCAAGACAGCGTAGTATTGGCCCAAGGATAGACATATAGATCGTGGAACAGAATAGACAGAAATAGGGGTTACATTCACATTGCAGAAGTTTTCCATCTACAGTCAATCAATTCTTGACAAATTTGCCAAAGTGACTCAATAGGGAAAGGATTTTATCAATTGGAATCCATATGCAAGAAGGGTAAACTCAAACATAGGCAAAAACGGTAAATTCAAAACCCCATAGTGGGAGCCGACCTGGTGGTGCAGCAGTTAAGTTCATACGTCTGCTTCGGCAGCCTGGGGTTCACCAGTTGGATCCCGGGTGTGGACATGGCACTGCTTGTCAAGCCATGCTGTGGCAGGCGTCCCAAATATAAAGTAGAAGAAGATGGGCGTGGATGTTAGCTGGGGGTCAGTCTTCCTCAGCAAAAAGAGGAGGATTGGCGGGAGATGTTAGCTCAGGGCTAATCTTCCTCAAAAAAACAAAAACAAAAAGGAAAAAACCCCACATAGTGTTTACAAAAATTAACTCAAAATGAATCATAGACCTAAATGTAAAAGCTAGATATATAAAATACCTAGAAGGCAACAAAGGAGAAAATCTTCATGACTTGGGTGGGGTAGGCTAAGGTTTCTTCTTAGAGTTAAAGAATAGGAATGACAAAAGAAAATTTTGATAAATTGTACTTCATCAAATTAAAGTATTCTCAAAATGAAAAAGCAAGTCACAGGCTGGGAGAAAATAGAGCTATATCTGACAAAAGATTGAAAACAGACTATACGAAGACATCTTACAACTAGATAATAAGAAATCAAGCAACTTAATTAAAAATGAGCAAAAGATTTGAAGAGATACTTCACAAAAGAAGAGATATTAATGGCCAATAAGTGCATGAAAAGATGCTCAACATCATTAGTTACAAGGGAAATGGAAAGTAAACCACAATGCGGTGCCACTGCCTACTCCTTTGAAGTCTGAAATTAGAGAATGACAGCACCAAGTCCTGGCAAGAACGTGAGGCAACTGGAACGCTCAGTGAGAAAGCGAAACATCTGAATGTTTGGGAAACATTTCGGCAGTTTTTAAAATCAAGTTAACCATACATTTACCATATGAACCATTCCCCAGTATTTATCCGAGAGAAAGGACAACAATCACACAAAGACTCGTACCCGGGTGCTCATGCAGCTTTGTTCACAATAGCCCCCAGTGGGAAGCAGCCCAAGTATTGCTCAGCCCTGAACGGTAAGCTGAGGGGCATCTCCACGTTGGCACACCGCTCAGCAATACGAAGAAATGGATTCCTCACAGAGCAGCACGTATGAACCTCCAAAAGCTGCACTGAGCGAAAGAAGCCAGGTCCAAAAGGTGAATTCTGCGTGATTCCATTTATATGAAATTCAAGAAAAGGGAACTCGAAATCGTCAGGAAAACAGCCGATGGCCGGGGGTGGGCGGGACTCAACTGCCAAGGGGCGGGGGGACCTCCTCGAGGCCACGGAACTGTTCTTCATCTCCACGTGGCTGTGGTTACAGGACTGTGCACATTTGTCAAAACTCATCAAACTGTTTATTTAAAATGGTGCATTTTGTTGTATAGCTCGTACCTTGGTAAAGTTGATTAAAATATATGAAATAAGAGGCTATTTTAAATAATGTTTCCCTGCTCTGAGTAGTCTCCTTGGAACACCCAGATTCTAAGCATCTTTGCTTTTGTATCCACTCAGCTCTCCCCTGGATGCAGGGGGCTAAGTGGGATAGAGGGTACAAGGGCTTCAGATAAAAGAAATGCAGCCTTTTGATATCTTATCATTAGAATATCAACACATTTGGAGGATAAAGGGAATGTGGGTTTTGGAGCTAGGGAACTGAGTTTCTGTTCTAATTCCATGGCAAATAGCTACAGTTAACAACGCTGTACTGCGTAATTGAAAGTTACTAAGAGAGTAGATCTTAAAACTTCTCATCACAAGAAAAAAATTTTTCTAACTATGTAAGGTGACAGACATTAACTAGACTTATTGTGATCATTTTGCAATATATACAAATATTGAATCCTTATGTTTTACACCTGAAACTAATATGACATTATATATCAATTATACCTCAATTAAAAAAGTAAAAATAAAATTAAAGATTTTATGAAATTTGACTCCCACCATAAATAAATGAAGATGATTATTTACCATATCTGTGCTCAGTTTGAAGATTACTACTTGTAGAATTCTTTACTAATTTCAGAGGTTAAAATTTATCTCATCATTTTAATTCTGCATGATTTTGTGTAGCATGAAGAAAGCAGATGGAGCCAATGGCAAGCATTCTCCCAGTATCGGCCTGTGGTAAGTCCCAGGCAATTATTTCAAGACTTTTTAGAAGGTGACGCAATGTCAACAGGGAAAAATTCCTCAGAAGCCAAGAAATGTAGAGTAGCACAAGTGTGTACTTACCTAGTTGTAAGAGAAAAACAGGGCCGGCCCAGTGGCACAGCGGTTAAGTGTGCACGTTCTGCTTCAGTGGTCCAGGGTTTTGCCGGTTCGAATCCTGGGTGCGCACATGGCACAGCTCATCAGGCGGAGGCGGCGTCCCACACGCCACAACTAAAAATACACAATTATGTACCAGGGGGCTTTGGGGAGGAAAAAATAAAAATCTAAAAAAAGAAAAAAAAAAGAAGAACAAAACTTTGGTTTTACCCTTTGTGAGCCCTAGTTCTCTACTTTTTACAGCGAAATGACTTTATGCTCACCGCTCAGTCAGCCCTGTTTCTTATCTACATGATGTGAAGGCAAGGACTCAAGAAATGTTGGCTAACGCCATTGTTACTCCGAAGAAAATTCTCATGCAACTGGACAAAGATATGTGGAGAAGCTATTTTGGTTGTAGGAAAAATTGAAGGCCATCGAATTGTCCATTGACAGGGGAACACCAGGGTATGGCTCATTGCACGATATTCTGCAACCATTTCAAAGAACAAAGATGATCTCTTTAAGGGGCCGGCCCGGTGGCGCAGTGGTTAAGTGTACATGTTCTGCTTTGGCGGCCCGGGGTTTGCTGGTTCAGATCCCAGGTGTGGACATGGCACCGCTTGGCAAGCCATGCGGTGGTAGGCGTCCCACATATAAAGTAGAGGAAGATGGTCACGGATGTTAGCTCAGGGCCAGTCTTCCTCAGCAAAAGGAGGAGGATTGGCAGTAGTTAGCTCAGGGCTAATCGTCCTCAAAAAAAAAAAAAAAAAAAAAGATGACCTCTTTGCTGTCCATGATTACTGTGGATTTGTAGACAGCAAGTTGAAGAATATGCTTAGCCATTACATTAACCCCCCCCACCCCACAACGTGTATGTATCGCAATTATATGCAAGAAAACTATCTGTTAGCAGAGATGAACCCTGCAGAGTGGGGCTAAGGAGGAGTAAGGAGGGGAGGTTTTGGCTTTTTTAAGAAAAACAAACTTCTTCACTGGAACTTTTCAATGAGCATGTGCTTAAGAAAATACACATTTCAAGCAAGTAAACAGTCAGCACCCCTCCCCTGCACTCAGGCTGCAGAAATCAGAGGTCTCAGTGAGCTGACTGTAGTCTGGTTGGTCTTCTGTGGCTGGAGACTTACCTTTCTTCATTCCAAGGAGGATTTATTGTCATATGTTGTTCTCGTGTTGCCCATCCCATGCGGCCATCTTTTGAGTCACAGAGCTGCCTCAATGAAATCAAATAGATGAATAATGAATATGAATAATTTGTGTTTGGCTTCAAGGTAATTTGTTCCAAAAAAGGAGTTCTTTCTTCCTGTGACCTCTACCCCATCTGAGTACGATGGGGAGAAAGTCACGGGCTCCGGTGTCCCCTGGCCTGGAATCCCGTTCCATGGCTCACCCGGACTGAGGGCTGGGGCGGGGCACACGTGCTCTGGGCTCTCTGAACCTGCTTCCCCATCTGCCAAATGAACAAACTACTTGCTTCCCAAGGCTCCCAGGATCGTAGTGAGGATCTAACGAGGTAAAGGGAGAGGAAAAGATTTTGGAGAAGGTGGTTTAACTTATCTAGGTGCCAGTCCCAGGGCCTAAAATCACCCAGTCTGTCCCTAGAGCTTTTGGTCAAAAAGTCACAAGAAAAGAGAGCATGGCCTCCAGCAGATGCCTAGAAAGAGGTAAAAGGAGAGCAAGAGCCAGCATTTATTGCAGGCTTACCATGGGCCAGGTCCCAGTTAGGGGACGGACATATTTTACCTTGTTAATCCCCACAACAAGCTTATGACTTAGTTATCTCAGGCTACATTTAAAGATCAGAAAACTCAGGAATGAAGAGTGCGTAACATAAGTGTGAACTCTCATTCATTCATTCATCCATTTAATAATAGCACTAGGTACCAGGAATACAAAGGTGAATAAAAAAGCACAAGCCCCTGCTCTCACAGAACGTACCTGGGAAGGTGACCTGGTTTGAAGTTTCCCGGCTATCAAAGGGGAAAGGGGGTTATCATTCAGTTTTACACCCTCAGCCTCTGGCTCTAAGCACAGGCACCTCCTGCCCCGTGTTTTCTGGACTGTTCACTTTAAGCCTCATGTGTTGGTCCCGCACCCTGGTGCCCTTTCTCCTTCTCCCGTTGAACTCCCCACCCTGTGCCAACATTCTTGAATATCCAGGAGTAGAAGCTTGTTTTAACCAGTTTTTCCTCCCAGGGTGTGATTATCCCAGCAGAGGAGACCTCTAGGAGAGCTGTGTTCCCAGATGAGTCAGCTGTCGTCTCAGCCATTACCTAATGCTGAACTGGGACAGGTTTGGGAAGCTGAAGTCAGTGAAAAAGCCGAGACTCACAGGTTTGGAATTCGAGGTTGCTGGGAGCGAGGGGCTGGCCGAGTTTCTGCAGCCAGTGCGAAGTCTTCACTTGCTCATTCTCTCTAGAGTGCAGGACAGGGTAGCCTTCAAGAATCCCATTTAAAAAAAGTACAATATTCTTGGGAGGGGGCTCCTTTTCAATCTTTGTCAATGATTGTTTAACAAGGACAGTCAACTGGAGGAAGGATGGGTTGGGGAAAGGGGAGAAGAAAGGAGAGAATGCTGGCTGGAGAAAGAAGGATAGCAAGAGTGGTTTCTAAGAGGGCCACACAGAACTAGGTTCTTGTGCCAACCACCTGGGTTCTTAAGTGATGTCCCAACACTGAAATAGCTTCTTGTGTCCAGGACAAGACCGTAAGAATGATAAAGAAACTGATCCTCATGGAGAGTCAAGACATGGTTAACAAAGGCAATAAAACGCATGGGTACCAGTGTTGTTGATCTTTATTGCCTTGCTTAGAAGTAATGCTGCATAAGCTAAATGCTACCCATCCCATGCTGTGTTTCTTAGGAAACTTCCTGGCTTGTCGTCAGCTTGTGAGGAGAGTGTCTCCAGTCTCTATCTGGCGGAAAGTAAGCACACAAAAGTCCACTGCTCATTTGTGTGACTCTTCACTCCCCGGATCCTCAGGGCAACCTGACCTGCTTTTTCTGGCTGTTGATGCTGCTTCTGAACCAGTCCCTACTCTGCCCAGATATGGGCTTCGCACCCGCATTCCCTCAAGGTACTCTTGACTCAGAAGTTACTCCCAGACTCAGCAGAAAACAGACGAGTCTTCATGTTGCCATTTCCTGTCATCAACTTTTTTGGGGTTATTTCCTGGCTTCTCCCTACCAACACCTGAAATACAGTATCTTAAATCAACCCATTTCATTCTCCCTTCTTCTCAGAATAAAATATCAGAGTACGTCTTCCTTAATCACTATTTATTTTTATTACTTTCTAGCTTCTCAATGCATTATTTTGAAAACTGAGAAATAAAAGGAAAGAAGACAGTCCCTGCCTTCCTGATATGAACTGTATCTCAAAGTGACTGAACAGTTGATGGGGGCAAGTTTCTCTTTAGAGAAGCATTTCACTAACAAGTGAGAAGGAATGATAGAATTAACAGGCCGATGGGTCTACACAATGATTATCAATGCTGCCAAGATCACGAAATACGAGCCGTCAGCATTGTGTGATGGAAGTATACACTACCACTTACGACTTAATCTTGACAAAATATGAACCCCAATCTGATTAAGCTTCTAAATCTAACTAATTTTTGGACAGGTAACTCCACAAGAATGCAATAAGGAAAACTCAGACTTGGGAAAAGCTACAGGACAAACAATCCAATTTTTAAAGAATTTCAAGGGAAGAAGAGAGAGGGGAATGGGGAGCCTATAGATTAAAAGAGACTTAGCGCGCCAGCCAATTTCTATGTATGTAACTTATTTTCATGCAAATTCAAAGAAATGCAATGTAAAAAAATTTAAGACAAGCAGGGAAATGTAGACATTGAATGGCTTTTTAATGATATTAAGGAATTATTGTTAATTTGAAGTGGGATAATGGTATTACGTGTTTTTTTTTAAAAAAGAATCTTTATCTTTTAGAGATAGGTGCTTAAATAAAACATATATGGATGAAGTGTTATGATATCTTGAATTTATTTCAAAATAAGTCAGAGGATCGTGGTGGGAATGAGTGCGAGTGTAAATAATACAAGATTGGCCATGTTTAAGCCGGGTGACAGGTACACAGGGGTTCATTATGCTGTTTACTTTTGTGCGTGATTGAAAATTTCCACAACAAAATGGTAAAAAAATTGTAAGATGAACCACTGGAAGAATGGACATGGAAGGTAGAACTTCCCAACCCCTAGAGGGGTACAAAAATGAGTAAGGAAACAATTAATTGAATAAAAGCCAGGTAAAGGGATAAAAGGGGGAAAATATAGAAAGCATTTTAAGGAGAAAACACAAAATAAGATGGCAAAAATACATCCAAGTATGCCAGTAATGATAATAAATGGGAACAGATTAACTTAATCTAATTAAAACACAGAATAGGTTAAAAATTCAGCTATATATATATATTTGTGTATATATATATTTGTGCATATGTATATATATATATATATATATATTTTTTTTTTTTGGTGAGGAAGATTGGCCCTGAGCTAACATCTGTTGCCAATCTTCCTCTTTTTGCTTGAGGAAGATTGGCCCTGAGCTAACATCTGTTGCCAATCTTCCTCTTTTTGCTTGAGGAAGATTGTCCCTGAGCTAACATCCAGGCCAATCTTCCTCTATTTTGTATGTGAGGCACTGCCAAAGCATGGCCTGATGAGTGGTGTGTAGGTCCTCACTGGGACCGGAAACTGCGAACCCCAGGCCGCCAAAGTGGAGTGTGCAAAATTAACCACTCGGCCACTGGGCTGGCCCTATATATATATTTTCTTTTTTTGTTTTTTACAAGCAAAACCCCTACAAAAATGCAAAGGAGAAATGAAGAGTTAAAGGACTATCTACTGGACTAAACAATGATAAACAGAAATTAGGTAAAACAGTTCAATAAGACAATAACTGAAATGTATCAGATGGAATTAGCACCAAAGTGATCATTGGTGCCCGTGATAAGAATGGTTTGGGGCACAGTGGGGACTCCAGCCACAGCGGGTGTGAGCAGCAGTGATCGGAAGCGGAAGTGGGAAGGAAGGAGAGGGAGCAGAAAAGCCAGGGGAGGGAGCACATTCCCAGTTAGGGGAGGGGGGTTACTTATTTATCATTTATTTACTTACTGAACCTGTACAGATACTGAGAGGCCAGAGAAGAGGGTGAAGTAGAAGAAACGGGACAGAGAGGGCAAAACAATCGTGGGGAGGGGAGAAAGCTGGAAGAGATGAGACCCAAGAACACCAGGGGAGACATTAGCAGCAGACAAGAAAACACCTTCTATTTTATTTTATTTCTGATTTATTAATTTGTCATTACACAAACAATACATGAATGCATACTCAAAAACATCAAACATTACAGTTAAAGCTGATGCACTCCACCAAACTACTGTTAACAGTTTGGTTAATATCCTTTCAGACCGTCCTCTACATCCGTGTAATACACAAGCAGGTGCGTAAGCAGTACACTATACAGTGTGTGTGAATGTGTGTGGCGTGTGCTTCCACATCAATGCTATCATATGTATGACATGTACTGTCCTTCAATTTTTCCCCAAACTTTAAAAAAACTTAACATTGTATTTTAGAGATCTTTCCATGTCAGCACATGTAGGACTCATTCTTTTTCATTGATGGCTAGTATTTTATAATGTATACCATGCTCCATCTTCTTGGTATTTTGGTTTTTCCAATTTTATGCTATTATAAACAAAGATGCAATTGATATCATTGTACAAGCCACCTTGTGAACACAGGTATATAGAGTGTGTTTTATTAAAAACTGGAATTGTTGGGTCACAGGGCATGTGAATTTTAAATTTTAATGGATACCACTCAATTGCCTTCAAAAGTGGCCGTGCCAATTTATACACTCACCAACAACGTAGGATTTTCCCTCATCCTTGCCAGCTCTTGATTTACATATACTTCAAATATTTGCCAACTGGATCTGAGCTAGTTTCTTGTGTTTTAATGTGCATTTCCCTTATTTTGCTGAGGTTGGGCAGCCCTTCGTAACCTATTTGTAAACCTTTTTGCTCATGTGCATTTTCACAGGGGAATTTCTAAAAGGAATATGTGACCAGAACTCCTAAGACTCACTGCTAGTCTAGCTGGAATTAACTTTTCTGAGTTAGAGATCTAAATTTATTTTTTTGCCAAGTGGTTACATTGTCTCAATACTATTTGTTGAATAATCCATTCTTCCCCTACTGATTTGAAATGTCACATTTATCATTTATTCAATATATACTTGTGTTTGTTTCTGGATTCTCAGTTTTATCAGAATTTATTTTTGGCACCAGGCACCTGAGTTATTCTTAACTTGGGTCACTGAATGGTAGCTGATTTTGTCAGCCAAGGAAGTGAGTGTGTTGCTTACGAGACACTAGGTGATCTAATTCATGACGCACAAATCCTATTCTAGCCGTTTGATTTAACTCAGTTTCTTTACCTACAATGTGTACTAGGAAAATGTGTCCATTCTCTCTGAGATCAGCCCCTCCTTTTTAGGGGACACCTCAATAGGCTCAATGTAGAGACAGGCGGCTTCTCACCAGGTCCCCTCTTTCTAAAAAAGAATTATTTGATGTTAAAGCTTTTTGGTGATTTAAATTTGTTTCCTGGCAATGTCAAAGGGTTTTGCGTGGCATGGCAACATGACTGTTGGTTTACATGAACCTTTCATTCAACAACTGACATGAGGCCCCCAAATGATGACATTCATTTTAAATAAACAATGTGGCACATTAGCTTTGACTTTTATGTCGACTATGAGCTCTCGGAGTGCACAAATCATGTCCCATTTCTCTCTCTATCCCCAAACATGTAGGACAGGGAGCACCACCTGAATCGAAATAGAACTGAATTGCATTTCAACAGTGTTTCTATAAAATAACAAGATAAAACCCGAACTTCTCAAAAACAAAACCTTCACTTTAGGGGCTTTACAAAGTTATACATATTTGTCTTTTTCTGTCACTCGGCCATCTGATTAAATTATATATTTTTTAGTAGGATGATTAGAATTAGACACTGACCTGGTATTATTTCATGCCCAAGTGTGGGGAAACATTCCCTTGCCGGCCATGGGCTTCCTCAGGTACAATCTACTTACAGATATGTTGCTTGCCTGTGAAATGACAGCAAGAACTGTGATCGGCAAAACATTTTGGATTGCAGAGGGCAAGAATACTTTACAGTTCTTATCTAGAAATATCTCAGGCATGCAAAAGAATGAAATGAAAAGGTAAGCTCAACTTTTTTTTAATGGGAAAGAAGTGTGGCGTTTGCCTTGTTTTACAATTCAGTGATTCTTATGCTCTGAGTTCGTACACCTTTCCCTTCCCTCTTTCAAAGGGCTAATTTTGGCTTCTGTGGCTAATGTCTTAGTCCAGAAACTCAGATGCTCTGCTTTCTAGCTCCGCTCATGACATCAGACCATGGGAAAATTCCCCAAACTGCCTGATCTACCTGTTTCCCTGGTGAGAAGAAGGAAAAATAAAGCTAACTCACTAGCCACGTCTGTTGAACAAATTCTGTGACCAAGTGGACTGTGCCAGTGCAAAATACCAGCTTCTGACTTTATCATTATCAATCCTAAAAGGCTGCCATTTTTATTTACTATGACTCTGTTAAAAAAAGAGAAAGGATGGCTACGACCTTTACCTAGCTTTGTATAGTGCTTCAGTTAGCATTTTTCATCTGTGAACACAGCATGTCATACCAGTTGCAGCCCACTAAGGACATCATTATAAAGCACTTGTACAGTAATCCCTCCCCTGACGAAGGGAATACATGCATTCAAAGAACAGATCTTGCTATAGAAATTCTGCGACTTGCTACAGAAATATATGAAACAGGGATGCATTCTGGAATGTTGAAAAGGGTCAATAGGCTGCAAATATACATGACAAAATAATAAGCTTTTATCAATGCTAGAAAATAGAAACATGGGTTACTAGGCTTGGGGAGGAGGAGGTGAGAGAAAAGATCCAGATTTGCTTAGACCGGGGACTTCGAGGGAAGAAAGAAGTCTTCTGAGTTGAAGTGTGTCGCAGAACAAAGGGTTGAAGCCTAGCAAAACGTATTCTGACTGGGGCTGTGGGTGTCTGCAGTGGGGCCAGAGCCCCTGTTGTCCTTTCTGTGGAGGAAGGGATAGCTCTGAGGGACAGGCTTTGGACTCTGCTTCTGATCCCAGTCACCATAAAAGGACGAAATTTAGTTTATCTTTAGGGCTGAATTTACACAAGGGATGAAGTGACAGCCAAGGCTCTTCCATCCTTTCCCCGCCACCTTTTTGCTAAATTCTAAAATTTTTAAAAAAGGAGACAGACTTTCACTTCATAGAGATATACGGCTGTTGGGAGGAAAAGTCTGACTCAAACTTTCTAAGAGTGGGGCTCTCTGATCTCTCCTTGGAGCAAGAAAGAAGAGGCACCTGGTGTTGGGAATGGAGTGCTCATCTTGGAGGGGAACACGGCATACAAAGACCCAAGACAGACTCCCTTCGTGAGCGACACAAGAATGCCTGTGTAATTCTGCCTAGTCAGCATTTCTTTTCTGGATTCTTTTTGTCCCTCCTAAATTATTTCTCAGCTTCCAGTTTCAGCCCCTCAATCTACCTCCTATCTGCCACTGGAATGATGAATTTTTCTAAAATGCAAATCTGATCACAAACCCACTGCTTAAAATCATTCAATAAATCATTCTTGCTTTCTGAATAGAAGCCAAACCCCTAAGGTGGCCGAGGCCCTGTCTGCCTGCCTCCTGTGAAGCCAATCTGTAGCTATAGCTGTACATGCCCTCCCTTCAGCCTTTGAGCAGTTTTCTTACTCTTGTGACCTTCGAGACTCAGGTGTCACCTCCTAGGGGAAACCTTCCCTGACAAAGCCATCCTTGACTCTCTACAATGACACGTCTTTATTGTTGCATTCTATCTGTCTGTTGATTTGTCTATATCCTCAATGAGACTGTCAGTCATGAGGGCTGGGCTTTGTCCTTTTAAGATTATTGAAGAGAACAGTCATGTCACAAAGTACCTGCTACTGAGCTCTGAAGCTTCCTATTAAAAAACATATGACTTCAGGTTATCTTAAAAATTGTTTCCAGAAAATTAACTATTTTATTTCTGGTTCTACAAAGCTAAGTTTCCATGAAGAACAAGTATTTTGGCTTAATCTTAAGCACTCTCCCACCATCCCTCTTTTTTAAAGGTCCAGGAGTGACCAGAATTCTGAACTTGGCAGATATACCATCATCTCTGACCTGCGACAATTCTTTGTGATTAGTGGCAGTTCTGATTACCCATCACTGGGGGCTTGATGATACAGCATTCTTACCTCAGCACTTGTATTTAGCTCAGAGAACAGGAAATGAAATAGGATATATCTAGCTATTTTGGACATACAATTATGAGTTAAAGTAACTGCATACTTAATATCTCACAGCCTTTTCTTGGGGCTGGGGGAGTAGTGTAGCAAACTGTAAAATCTCACTGTAACTACCTAAAATGAACTTTCTTTGGGGAAAGCTACGTTTGTATTGCAGACACATTGCCATTATCAGAAACAAATTTTTCTACCTATGATTTTCTGGTTGGCTAAAGTAAACCAACAGAAAACTTACGTGGCATCTTGGTCTACGGAGGTTGCAGTGAGACAATTAGAGATGGCATTCGTTTAAGACTGTGTCCAAAAATTAGCATCTCAATAAACTAACATTCCAGCTATGTGGAGCAGGAGACCCTAAATCTCTGAGGTAAAGCTGAAACTTACTTAAGATCCTAAACAAACCAATCAAATGGGGAAACGCTTCATGTTGTTTCCAAATACAGTAATATCTTGATGCTAAAAATTTAGCACAACAGCTTTCTTACCCTTAAATTTGCTCCTGACTTTAGAGATGGGGTGTGCCCCACAGGAGTAGGTTTGGATGTAGAGGTTTCCTTTCACAGCTATTTTGGGGGTGTCTCTGGGTAGAGGTTGGGTGCCATGGAAAGGAAGGGCGATGGGAGAGCAGAGGACAGGCACTATTGTAATTTTGCATTTTTTGACACTGCACCATGAGTTGAGCATCTTATGTCATTAAACTGAAAAGTTATTAATATGTAAGGCTCTTGATACATATTGCCAAATTACTTTCTAGAAGTACACAGGAAAGCTTGCCTTTCTATATTAGGTCCTGCTATTTAAAAGACACAACAATTTGCTACAAATATTAACTTGCAATTCTTATGTTACTAGAGGTTGGACCTTTAGAAACTGCCATTTATTTCTTCTGTGAATTCTCTATTTCTTCTGTTTTTCCTTTTTTAAAAATGTAATAATTGTTTTTAACTGCCATTTTTAACTAACATTAGTCATTTCTTTTGTGACTATTACTTTTATGTTTATAAAGTGTTTTTCTATCCCCAGAAGCAAAATTTATATTTTACAAAAATCCCAACCTTTTCTAACAGTTTTTCGCCACCTGTGTTAAATATCATACTGTTTGCACTTGAGGGAGACACCGGTGAGCCTTGTGGTTGACATTCCAACACGGAAGGTTCACTTTCTATCTCAGCTGTGGTGGTTCTACTTAAAATCTTACTCTATATCTTAGGGTTGCTTCTTCAAGCCTATGGACTCAGTTCCTTTAGTTATTTCTAATGTTGTTCACTAACATTAAAATTTTGTTTATATTGAACAATATATCCTGCAGCACAACTAGAATATAACATATTTGGTAATCCCACATCCACCCCAATTTTATGCATTTAGTTTGTGGCTAATCCGATTAAGTTTTTATTTTAAATAGATACAGAACACTTCTTTATCCTCTTTTAACACAGAGAACTACTGGTTCTCATTAAAACTCCTGATTAGTTAGCTGGCTATAGATACAGTGCATGTTAATTTCTACAGGCACCTTTCTGAATTCAAGTAAAAGTTTTGGTAGACAAGGATTTCCTACTTAAATGTCATTGACATAACACGAATATTGAGTACAAATATTGCTTTCCATTCTTGCATTCTTTAAATTATTTTACTTTGAAAATTTAAGCACTATCATTAAGTCATTAATAACACAGGTTTTCTTTAAGGAATATTTTGAACTGTGAAAATACAAATCTAATCAAATTAAATTTTGAACACATATAGAGCCAAATATTTCAACAAAACTGCAGTTTAATTTCAGAAAATGTGTTAAAATATATATTTATACATCAATTTCTGACATACACTTAATGTGTTAGTATACACAAAATGATGCTCTCTCCTGAAACTGTATTTATGAAATGTACATTTTAATTTAAATACTCAGTATACACTGCACTTAATCTGCATGTTGCATTTATTAAATACATTAAAATCTGCAATGTAACAAAACGTTTTCTGCATACGAAATTCAAAACACCATTTTAAATGAACAAAAGATGGCTCACTTCATTTTTTTTTTTTTTTTTTTAACAACTAGCGCATAGCACACTAGCGCAGCTCCACCATACTACCTGCTCGTTCTTTTTATTCGACGTTGTTCACAGACTAGTACGTATTACAATAAGAGTGCTGGATAAAAACATGAGGTACGAAAGTGGTTCAAAGATTATAGGTCATGCAGATCATGCTAGACAGCAAAGAAAATTGTGACCGAGAAAACACTAAATAAAAATACATAAAGAATGTGCATTATAAAAAAAAAAAACTCCATTACACAGCTTTGCTTCTTTGGTTACAAAGTAGGTTGAACAATTTCACAGCTTTTTATTCCCACCCGAAAAAAAAAAAAGTCATACGAAATGTTGAAAAGCAGAGGAATCGTGGCAATTTCTCTATTAGAAAGTAGAAACAAATGAACAAAGTTTTCTTCATCAAAATAGCCCAATTATTTATTATATCACAATAACTGGTGACTACCTGTACAGTTGCACTATGTTCTTCATACTTACACTATACAAAATTTACATTCAAGCTGGGTCTTTACTACTGAAAATAAATACCAAAGGTAAATTGCCATTAGTGTTAGAAATATGCCAGGATTCTTTTGTTCAATTATTGCCTAAACGTTTTATCTATTAAATGTAATCCTGTCTTTCAATTCCTTTACTGATACTTATAATTATTCAAAAAAATCTAAAAAGTTCTGTGACATTGTTCATGTACATTATGAAAATAGCAGCCCTGTAATAAATAAAACACAAATAAATGAAAACTTATGTAGGCAAATGTTACTGATATTGAAAGAAAAGTGGCTCTTTAGATGAACTGTTATTTATAATGTGATAGGAAGGCTCAGGGTAAATCCAGGGATAATGGGAAACACGGGAGAGCCACCAAAGCTCTTCAAAGACCCCACTCATGCCCACCAGGTAAAATGCAGACTTTGCTCGCTTTAACAAACCCCATCTATTATTCTCCTTGTGTACTGATGACATAGAACTGGACATCAACAGCGCTGCATAACATCTCAAAGAGAGGAAAAGCTCTTGTAGAATGATTGTCTAATACTGAAAAGGCCAAACACACAACCAAAGCATGGCTACTTGCTTTCATATAAAGTGGAAAGAACACCAGTGGCACACAAGGATAGATTGCTTTCAGTTTTGTCTTAATGAGGCAAGAAAGCTTTATGCTGAGGAGACATTCGGCTGCTGTGGAGGTTGCGCTGGCTGTGGAGGCTGTGCTATCACTGCTTGCTGTTGAGAAGTGCTACCAGGATTGGCCTGTTGGGCTGGGAGTTGGGATAACTGATCACTGTTTGAAAGAGATTTTAACAGTGCATTTTCTCGTTCAAGTAAAGAGTTTCTTTCAACTAATTCTTTTATTTGTTCCTTTAGAACTTCCACTTCTTCTCTTACTGCATACATCAAATGGCTTTTCACCAGATCCTGTGAAAAACAAAATTAGGAACGTCAAGCAGTGTGAGAGGGAAAGGTGCTGCTCTTGGTTCTAGTCTCTATGGAGCCGTATCAACACAGCGTTTTTACCTTTGTTTTCCTGCTCCTGTTTTTCATGTTTCTACTGTATCTTGGCTGGCCCTAAAGGAGATGGGATGGAAAAAATCCAGCTCCCAACCAGGGCAGCAAGCCCACGATTTTCTTTTCAAAGTTTGGAGTGACTTCCAAAAATACTAGTTCTTTAAGTTGTCAATTATAAGCTTAGAATTCAAAAAAAGTTTAAAATCACATACTCAAATGTTAGACCAAGAAAACAAAAGATTAAACTAGTTACAGTACTGCTTTAAGAGATAAAGTGACCTGCGATTTCCAACTTTAAAACCTTAGGATTTAAAAAAAAAATAGTTTGAGACTAATGGTCCTTATTTATAGCCTTTCTACAGTGTTAATAAACTCGAATCAAAATATTTTATATAATATGAACAGAACATCTTTAAGTGAACAACAAAATTTGATAGTAATAGCAGAGATCAGAACCAGAATCAACAGAAACAAATCTATTTATTAAAGCTGAGTAAAACAAAACAGTGTCTGTAAATGACCAGAGGACGACAGAGGTTTCCAGCTTAGGTTTTCATTTTAATACTCTGTTGTCTCTAAACTATTTTTGATGCTGAAATATTTTGGAGGAACATTATGCATTTTAAATATGTTTGTCCCCCAAAATGGCTCTTATTAACAGTAATGCACGAAATGTGAGATGTTCAAATGCAGGAAATATTTACTCCTTTGGTATTTCTAGACTAAAAATTCTCAATGTCTTAGCATCTTCAACTAAATCTCACTATCAAAAAATATACTTTGGTCATCTTGGTTTAAAGAAATTAGGTGTTTGTCTTTTAGAATTGATCAAAACCAAGTGCTTCATACAAACAACAGTCTATGAAAGGAGAGGACTATAAACTTTTACTTACCATTGCTTGTTCTATTTTGTTGTCAATGGCTACACCACCTCCCCCAGATGCACTGGAAAAAATTAGAATATTTCATTAAATTATTCTAAAAAATGTAACCTCCCTTACAACTCTTAAAATGAAAACATTTGTTTTACTTAACATCAAAGATAGTAATTTAAAATAGCTTATTAAGGCTATTCTCACAATTTCAGTACTCAGAGCTCTCATCTTGAAAATGAGTATCTCAGAAAACAGATGACTTTTAAAAATCCTTTGTAGTTTCAACAATTCTAATTTGCCTATGACATACACATGCTACTTTAAGAGTAACTCCCAATTCTAGTCAGGAGTTCTTAATTTAGTGAACGTAAAAAGACACATTTCAAATGAGCAGTACTCTCTCCACATCTCAAACTTCATTTACCAACTATGTATTCTAATTGCCTTTCATGTGGAAATTCTAGTGGTTACTTATTGTATTAAAATTCAGATGACTTTTCTTCTATAGATTTTATATTTTAATATCTGGCTTTTACATTTTTAGAACTGGCTTTTAAAAATGATTCAGAGGGCTTTTGGGCATACAGTACTTGCAGGGTTGGTTAGCAAGGAACTCAACATTCTGACTTACAGGCTTTGACTACAGGTTACTAGCTGGCAAAAATCACCTAATGTATGTGATAGACTCATTTTTCCTGGAAATAATTGGAAGTAGTTTAGCTGGTAAGTACATCCCAAGTTCAAATATCACCTTAGCATTTGTATGATAATGACACAGAAGGTTTAATAATTGTCTTCTTTGGCAGCTTATATTCTCCTATGTATTAAATAGTAAGATTAGAGAGGACCTATATCCTTTTCTTGGTGTTTTTGTAAATTTTGAAGAACAGTTATTAGGTTTTCTTGTAAAGACAAATCTGATACTTTAATTTACTGTATTAATTAAAAAGAGGTCTTCAAACAATTTTTATACAAAACTTTACTAAATACTTTTCATAAAGTATACCCCACCTAGGAAAATTTAGGTGTTAATATATCTGAACACTATTTTACTTTATATGATGGGGATCCTCAATGTTTTATCAGATTGAGGCTCAGAAATATCCTAATGTAGTGGCCTTTTATACTGTAATCCAAATAGATCTGGTTATAATCTTGGTTCTGCTACTCACTATCTGTGTGACCATCAGCAAATCAACTATTTAACTTCCAGGGACTTCATTTTCTTCATATGTAAAACGAAGGGGTTGGTGTCAATGCCTCAAGCGACTTTTACACTTCTAAACCCTTAAAACTCTCAATCAATACAGGGAAAACACTAAGCTTGTTTATCTGCGCATTAAGCACATTAATTACAGCATACTGCTCCACTTTTTGCTGCTGTTATTGCTAAGATGAAAAGGGGCTTCTGTATACCCAATAACTGGAAAGGATATATAGATCATCAGTAAATACTTATACGTGTTAGGCTTTAAATGCTCAGAGGGAGCTATGCAAAGCAAAGAACGGCTGTATGTAACTACAAACTACAGAACAACTATATTAAACCGTTAGGTTTCAGCATAAAGTTCAGTCCAGACACCATGTGGATATATTCATTAACTACTGGTCAAAATTTGGCAAAAAAGATTATGTTTGCCTGAGAATCCTTGATCATACTTTTTACATTTTTTATTTCTATGTCAAGGAAAAACTCAATGAATCAGTTTTAGCCTCTTCATGACTTAAATACATTCAATTCTTTCAACACATCTGTTTTAAACAGAACACCGTAAATGCTAACTTTAACACCAGTTTTAAACATTAACAAGCAATCAAAACAAAAAACAAACCCTAAACCCTTAAAAAAGGTTATTGCTTAATTTTTTTGATAATTAAAATCAAATCAGTACATTTCTAAACCATTCCCTTAGCTAAGGAACAATAATTAGCAGCATGCTCTTTGCTATCTAATAAACTCTAGTCCTGAACTCAGACTTCTTTTACAGCGACAGAGGAGCAGGTTTGCAAAGTATAAACGGATCATGCTGAAGACATGTGTCCCTTAAAAGGTACTAATGTTTCAATTTTGTTAAGCATTGTACTTCAACATAATTAAATCGGTCACAGATACAATTACCATCACTACAGCGACCTTTGGTTATTTTGAAGGCTGTTATTCAAAAATTCTATTAACTTAGTGGTTCTCCAACTTTAGCATGCACCTGAGTCCTCTGGAGGTCTTGTTAAAACACAGAGAGGGGGCTTCATCTCAGTTTCTGATTCAACAGGTCTGAGGTGGGGCCCAGGAATCTCCATTTCTAACAAGTTTCCAGGGAATGCTGATCCTGCCTGACAGACCATAATTTGAGAATCACTGGCTTACAGAGATGAAAGCTGTTAAGAGAAAGATTAAAAAAACCTAACTGTATTTTAAAAACTTCTTAGCTTGGTATACAAAAACCCTTCATGACCTTGACCTCTGCCTTCTATGGTCTGCTTTCCTCTCATACTCCATCAGTCCTATTGTGTTATGGTCTTACAGAACTATTGCAGTCTGTGGAACACATATATGTTCTCTCAGGTTTCCATGGCTTTGCAGAAACTCTTCCTCAGCTGGCAGTGCTCAAAGTTCCAATTCATCTGGCTGTTTTTTCACTTGTTCCTTAAGATACTCCAGTGCCATCTCTCCTGAGATTCCCTCTGATTTCCTGAGGTAGAACCAATTACGGTTCCCTCCTGTGGTCCACTAATCTTCACAAACTTTTTATAGTGCACAACCAGGAAAGGAGAAGAGCAAATTCTGGCTCCTCCGTATATTCACTGTGTGAATTCTGGGAAATTATTCAACTTTTCTAGACCTCATTTTTTCCCATCTAAAATAAGGATTATATGCCCCAATCCACAAAACTCCTATGAAGGAGGTTCCTTATCTTCTTCACCTCGGTGAGGAAGTGAACAGTGCTTGGCACACAGGAGTCCAAATGCATACTGAGAGAGTCAACATGACAGTAATTAGATTTGCAACAACTACTGGTTCATACCAGGAAGCTATTAAAAATTTGAGAACTACTAATTTATTCAAATTCAAAAAGTATGGTCCCTGGACCAGCTGCATCAGGATTACCTGGAAACTTGTTAGACATGTAAATATTTGGGTTGACTCCAGACCTACTGAATCTCTTGAAGTGGGACCAAGGAAATCTATTTTAATAAGTCCACCAGGTGATTCTGATAGAAACTAAAGTTTGACAACCACTGTTTTAAACAGCCTGATTTACAGAAAAGATATCAATATGACAGTATTAAATAAGCAAATAAGAGGGTATTCTATTTCAAGATCCCAGAACACAGTTTAAGAATATTATTTCAATGAGGGTAATGAGTTGTTTTCTGTTGTGTTCCAAGTCAACATAGTGGTTTGGGTTTCACACTCTTTTAAAATGAGGAAGATAAATTGAAGTGGGCTTCCTTGACCTAATGTTATAGTATTATGCCTTACTCTCTTTTCCATTCTTGCATTTACCAAACTATAACTTGACAGTTAACTAGTTTCCGAGGTTCCTTAAGGGAAGACTTTGTACCTCTTCTGGTAAACTATAAGCACTATATAAAGGCAAGGGGTAATTTTTAACAAGACAGAAACTTTGTTTACTATGGGTCACTCTTTTAGAATAAAACCATACCTAATCTGATTAGCATTTACTAGATGAATTAAAAATTTTGGGTATGGAGGGAATGGACAGAAATATAGAACTGTGGAAAAAAGGCAACATGAAAGACTATATTACTTTTATATGATGAATTTTTATTTAGTGGAATTGGGGTCCCCAAAAGAACTACGTGAGCTTGAATTTAATGTTTAAATAAAGTAAATTACAATCACATTCACAGGAAAAGTAAAACTCAAAGTATATAGCAAGACAGCTTGGCTTCCCATGCTGTTCATCTTTTAATTCATCCCGATCGGCTCCCCACCACAGCTTTTCTTCCCAGGCATCCTTACTCCTGTCACAGCAGATCACCTGCAAACTCACTGAGAAGACAAGAGGCCACACATGAACCTCCAGCTTCACAAGTTCCCTGTATTTTCATCCTTAGTAGGCTAATCGCTTCATCCACGCTCTCGGCTCAGCAACTATGCGCAAATCATCCCTAGTTTTCCCTCTCTAAAAATTATAATCAGTGAAGACAAAATTAGGCTAACTCGATCTCACATTAAAAAAAACTTCTTTCTGAGAAATTAATTTTTTCTTTATCTTTATTAATATCTTAAACAAGTATAGCTACTTGTTTAAAATCCAAACAGTGCAAATTTCTTCTCTGTTACATTTTGATTACCCCCTTTCTGTTCTCCCCTCAATACAAATGCTAACTAACAAAGCCACAAGGTAGAGGAAAGAGCACTCAGACGACTGCCCGCTGCGTGGCAGGCACACGTTACTTTAGTGAGTGCTCACTACAGGCCTGAGCAACATTCCCATTTCACAGTGGAGGAAAATGAGGCCAAGTAACTTGTCAAAGACAGGATGCTAGGAACAGGATTCAAACCTAGACCTAATTAATGTCAAAACACGTGCTTTTACTACCATAAAAATAAGACTGTGAAAGGAAGAAAGCAACTATCTATAATGACCTACAAGAAATAGAGTTGTGTCTATTATGAAGAGTGCTTTAACTAAGCACCAAATGCTAGTTGTGAAACCATAAGCATGGATCCAAAGGTAAAACTATGTTCATAATACGGCATTTATCTTATCTAGCACATTCCTAGAAGAGGTTCAGCTCTGAGAACAAGGGAGCTAACTTCTTAAAAAAGGCACTTGCTCAGTGATCTTCAGATAGCCAGTACAGTTTACTTATTCATTAAGAACTAACATGTTCTTTCGGTTTGTTAGAAAGCTGAAGACATCTTAAAATTATATGCATCTGTATGCAAAACATTGTAAAAAAAAAATTTACCTTGTTTTACTCAAAGACCCTTCTAACTTTCTGTGTTGAGTCACAACTACAATTAAAAATCCACTACAGGAATTCCCCAAATTACAAAATCAGATCTTTTGTAATAAGAACAAACTTCTTTGACTGAGTTGTCAACTCTGATATACTTATGTTCAAGCCTCCTTAGCCAAACAATGAATAAAAATAATTCTTCATAAACTCACAAGTAGAAGCTACAATCTTTCTTGGAGACCAGTCCTCAGGAATCATGTACTGTGTCCAGGTATCATTTACAACCTTCATACTCCCTCCTCCCCCCACCTTGCACAATAAGTTCTATAGTGACATCATTACTACTAAAATGCATGAATTCTAACCTGGATAACATTTTGCCTCTTCTCTAAGACATGCATGCTTTGTTTTTTTTAGAAAGAAACCAGTAAGCTGCTGATTGCAAAAAAATAAATCTAATGAATATAGCTCAGCAAGCCTGTGGAGGTTAAGTACAAAAAGAAAAATCCATCACTCTTCTGTAAGAGTAATTTAAAAAATATTTACAGCTTCACATTTAATTTAAGAGCAAATAACAATTCTTCTTCCAAAACAGAGCCTAAATAGCTAAAATTCATGTAGACTTAATCTCTGGCCAAACGCAAACCTCTGTGGTTAAGAATAAAACTATTAGATAAAGCTAATAGTAAATTAAGCTAAGAACTAAAAATTTTATATACCCTATTGGCCATAAGTTCTGCAAATGTAAAAACAAATAATCTGTTTAATTTCATGATTAACAAAACTCACAAAAATGCCCCATGGAGATTTTTACTAGTAACACAAAATAAGTGATTTTGTGTGGATGATAAAAGCTATCATCCATTCTAAGTAAAATGGCTACTTATGAAACTAAATGTTATTATTTTCTCAAGCAACCGGTCTTACAATGGTGTGAAAAAGGCCTTTACCAAGGAACCATTAAAAACCTGGTTAAACATTTATGTGAAGACTGATATTTGTTTTTAGCATCTACAAAAACCTTGCTCACCAATGCCTTCAGCATATTTTACATTCATCTAATAAATTTTAGGTCAAAATCCTGGCCAGAAAAGAATACTTAAAAAGAAGAAAAAAGGATATATGCTGTGGATTGTACCAATGTCAGCTTCCTGCCTTTGGATCACGTAAGATGCTACCATTCAAGGGACTGGGCGAATGTACTTGAGACCTCTCCGTACTTTTTTGGCAACTTCTTATGAATCTATAATTATTTCAAAATAAAAGTTAAAAAACTTCTTCAATAATTTCCCTAAAATATGAAGTATTTCTGGAAATCTATAAGACTAGAAGCCCAACAGAATAATGGGTAGAATTCACATGGGCAGTCCACAAGAAATGAAAAAATACTCTATATCTCATAACAACATATTATAACAAAAATATAGATTAAAACTATAATGTAATACCATCTCCCTAAACAGAATGGCAAATATATTAAAATTTAATACACGTTAGTGAGGCTCTGGGACAATGGGCCTTCTCATAAGTACTGGGGCAAGTATAATCGTATAACCCCTATAGAGAGCAATTTGATATATATCTAACAATTTTATATAGACACACACATACACACACACACACACACACACTCTCTCTCTCTCTCTATTTTAGTCTTTAGGTCAGTAATACAACATCTGGGAATTTATCCCATACATAGGAAATAAGGATTTACAAGCCTACTCATTACAGCACTGTTTGTAACAGCAAGGCTTTTACCAACAGGGAACTGGTTAAATAAATCATGGTATAGCCATCCATTCAATGGGTACTACCCATCTATTTAAAAAACCCCACAAACATGCTTTTCTGTGTACTGAGATGGGAACAATGTATCCTGGAGATCTTTGAAAGTAGAAGTACAGCTTGTGTAAATTCTCATTTGTGTGAAGGGGGAGGAGATAACAACATATACTGTATTTGCTTGTATATGCATAAAGAAACTAGAAGGACACACACACAAACTAAGAAAGTGGTTAACTGTTTGAGAAGGCAGGAATATGGGGCAGAGGGACAGAAGCAAGACTTTCACTGAACTTTGGAGAATACTGAAAAACACATTCCAAAATAAAGTGACTCATGAAGGAGTTAGTACTCTGCAGAGTGTGATCTCCAGGCAGGGACAAATGGCAGACAAGAAACAGGAAAGGGAGACAAGGAGGGAAAAGAAACCAACAACTCCACTTTCTTTAGGAATTATTTCATTCTGGAAGATAAGGTACCATGTACGAATCAATCAATATAAGTAATATTTGTGATTTGTAAAATTTATTTCCTTGGTTTAGGGTGAATTATAATCATTTAAAAGTAAGGTGTAAATAATGTTTATAACTTGCAGTATCACTATTTCTGTTCAAAGTGATTCTGGTAAGTAAATAGTAAAAGTTTGTGATAAACATATGATACAACAGGCTACATAAACTTACACAATAAAAAAGTTACATTAAAAATGCATTACAAAGGAGGTATAGATAAGATTAACTTTACCTTTTTTCCCTAGATCTCTTTACATTTCCAAGTTATGATATTTTGGGGGGAATTATTTTAGTATTTTGTGGTAAAATTATGATATAATTAAAGTTTTTTTTCATGTGGAGCCACTCTAAAAAATCAATATAAAAACTAGCTGAATTAAATTCTATTAAACACTCAATATGGAAGATGCAAATTTAGTCCGGAAAAACTGGAGACTGATAAAAAGTGAAACATACATAGAAATTTTACCATTACAATCCAAATATTCCAAATAAACTAAGAAAGTTTAATTAGTACTCTATTATTTCAAGTTAAATACTTGAATGTTCTAAGAACATGAAATCACATCTACTTAAGATAAATGAGCTTATGCACTAGCTAGTTATTTCTTATTCGACTAACATTAGCCAAGGTTTGACAGGATGAAAAAGTTATTTCCTTCCTCTGAGTCAGACTGAAATAAGAAAGGGTGTGAGAAAGGGGTAGGAGGAGGGTGGCATTCTCTCCAATGTTGGAGTGCTTACATTTAGAGCAGGCACTCTTGAAAGAGATTTCACTGTACTGTTTACACAGCAGCAATAGGTAATTTGATGATAACGTAATTCATTACTGAGGAGTGAAGGAAACATACCAAGGGGCTGAAGCCCAAATTAAAAATTTGACACTACAGTCCTGGCCACTTTGGTTTACTTCCTGGAGACTGGGAAAACAGTATTTAACTGACAATTATCTAGACTGAAATGTACACTGGTACCTAAGAGTGGGGAAAAAAAGGGAAAAGGATTAAAAAGGATTTCAAATTTTGCCAAGTGATGTCCAGCTCAGACCTGACAAGGGTGTAGTTCCATATATTCATTCTAGATATTCTAAAACCATTTCTTCAGTCTGCTGGGATAGAAGCTGATGGTTAACCAACTTCTAACAATATGAGAATTTAGTGATTAAAGTATATCTTAATCTAGTAAAAGATCTGTTTTTCAATACTGATGGTTAAGGACTATCTTTCCTCAAAAGTACAAAATTTAAATAGAAAAGGAGACAATAAAAATTTTTAGTATGAATGGAGACATTAAAAACACGTAAGAGTTCAAATTATTTCAGCTGTGACAGGAAAAGGATAAAGATTAAGAAAAAGCCTTCCAGGGAAAAAGACTATGTTTAACAGCCATTTTGTAGTAAAAATCAATTCCCCTTTAAATGGTTAACAATAGCATTCCTTCCTTTTGACTATGAGGAAATAACAGCATTTTTACCACCTAAGGAAATTTTCATGGTGTAAGTATATGAAAATGAACAAAATTGGAGAAAGAATATGACAGAAAAGAATGTCAAGGGAAATAAAAACAAAAATGTAAAACTCTAAGATTTGCGTTTCATTTCAGAGACCAAGCAGCACTGAATAAATTTTCACCCAGCAGAGGGCCTATTATAAAAACAACCTTTTTATATAGCTAAATTCACCTAAAATTTCTAAAAGTAATTCAGAATTCTTCAGCAGTGACATAAAAATGGGCCAAAGGAAAAAAAAAAATCAGAAACTAGCTTACTAATTTATTTCTAATGCTAACCTTTACATTCTTCCCCCATTCCAAATGCCTGCTCAACTTTTAAAGTGGCTATCTCCTCAACTCCTTGAGACTGTCCATGGTTTACCCTCACTCTCTTTGCTCATACTGTTTCTCACTTTCTAACTACTTCCGGAGAAATTCTACCATTCTTTTATAGCTTTCAGCTCAAATGTTTTCTTCTGTAAAGGATTCTCTAACCCTTCCAGAGGTAGTATCGTAAGTCATGTCCCACACTACCCTTATGGCACTGACCACATAGGCTATATTTTAACAACTGCATCTACATCCTACCAGACAAAGCTCTTAAGTGCTATACAAAATCTACCATGAAGCTGGTAGCTACCTACTAAAGAATTCATATGCTGCAGAAGCCTGGACTCTCACATTGTGCACTTGGAATTTGAGTCCTAATTATATGACTTGCTACTTTGACTGTGGGGCCTCTTTCTCTAGCTATAAAATGAAGAGGCCGTATTGGGTCACCTCCAAAGCCATTTCCTACACTTAATGGCAAAAGGGACTTTTTCCAGGCAGTCCTTGGTATCTGATGGACACGGGTATGCTATCATTTTAACTAAACTCAAAACAAGTAACAGGGGGAAATATTCCTTAATCTCACTTCTCATTTTCAGTCTGAAACTAAACTTGCTGTATGTTCTTGCTGCCGAATATCTAATTCATACATGTAGGTAATCCAAATTCCTTTGGAGGCAATAGATCATAAATCCTGAAGAAACGTTGCCTCTTATTTCCTATATAGACAAATCTCAGTAACATTTATCTTTCTAGATGATACTTTGTAAAAAATGATAGATTCCAACCTGTCTCCTGCACAGTACCCAACATTTAATGAATAAGCAAATACACGTTGCAGCTTGGTCTCACCTCAGATGTGCTGTGTCCTGAGGCAAGTTACTCTCACTGAGCTTTTTTCTTCGTCATCTAGTTTCAAAGACTTATAAGGAACTTAGTATAACCACTCAAATGTGGTTTTGTGTGTGTGTATGTGTGTGTAGAGGGGTTTGGTGAGAAGGAAACAGTAATACTCAAGATAGGTCTTGGAAACAAGAGATACCAAAGTAAGGAAAGGGGATAGCAAATGCTTGGTTCACAGGCCTTAAGCAAGGTAAAATGAACTAGCTTCTACAACTGAAGCACAGAGAATCTGTGAGAGACCAGAGGGATGATAAAGGAAAGGGATTCACCTATAACAAAGAAAATGCCAAGGATGACTGGAGTTTTTACCTTGGAGAAACTAGGGGAAGGGAGATGGTAATGTGTCACAGGAAAAAGGATGGATTTTTTGAGAGGTGGGGAGTGAGCAGCAAAGGATCCTGGGAATAAAGTGGGGAAGATGAGAAATTTAAGTTTCACTTGGGACTATTAAATTTTTAGACATCTGGGATATAATCCTGGTGGAGAAATCTAGAAAGAAGGCTGCTGGAAACAGGTATCCACAACTCAAGTGCAATCTCTGACCTAGAAGTCTAGATTTGAGAGTTGTCAGAATGTGGTGAGTAGCTCAAAGTGTGGGAGATGAGCTTGCTTACAGTGAGAAGACAAATGGGTCCAGACACTGGAGAACACCAACATGTGAAGAGTTACGGAAGATGGGCTTGGGAAAGCTAATTATTTCTACTCATTGACCTCATATTTGGCTCTTCTTAAGTATTCTAGATACCATTTTTTCAACTAAACAGCTCTTCTTGAACAAATTCTCTCAATCCCATTTCTACAATGAGGCCTAACCAAATGAATGAAAACGAGACTATCCCCTTGCATACCAAATACCAGTGAAGAGCACACGGATAATTTTTGATCATTTTATAGCTCATCTTTTCATTTATGCACATTTCTTGAAGGTGCAGAGATATTATTTAAAATAGCTTTATAGAAAAAATATAATTCTATGAACAACATATTTGACAAAGTCAAATTATAGTAGCTTAGCCATTAGGATTATCTGACCAAAACCCAGCTTTTGTTCCTAGGTGATTAACTAATGTTTCTTCGCTACTTTTTATGTCTCTTCCTAATCTGTCTCCAAAGTACAGGGATAGTAGTAAGTAAAAATGGAGGTTACCAAGGAACTGTTTCAAAATAGGAATACATCCAGAAAAATAAAACTAAGAGCATCATGAGGTTTTTAAAGAGACAGTGCTTTGCTCTGATTTAGGCTCAAGGGGCAGCACCAAGCATGGTCACCATTCCTTAATAAAATGAAGAGAATATTGGATGAGGGAAAAAATTTTGTCTATTTTCATTTTACTAAATCAATGAATGTTTTCCATTTGGGAGGTTTTAAAAATTTAGATTGGCTTAGTTTTGAGTAAAAAATTAAATTGCTCACCTTCAACAAACATATACAAAGTACCGTGAATCTATGCCCTGAAGAGTTAAAGTTGTCTAGGTTATCAGTTCACTACCACTTGGCTTAACTTTTTCTTGCTTTCTGCTTCATTCTGGGGGTAAGACAGCTTACCTCTTCCCAGCTGCTTAAGCAAAAGGCTGAATTCTCAAGAATAATAAAGTGGCTTAAGAGCACAGGCTTTAGAATTAGACAAGCTAGCTTTAAATCCCAACTTCACTAGCTATTAGTGGAGTGATCCTAGCAAGTTAACATAAGGAAACCAGCTTCCTCATCTGTAAAATGGCTCATGGTTCTACCTTTTTTAAAGGATTGTTGTGAGGATTATGAGACTTTTTACAATAGTAAACATTAAAAAAAAATTAGTTCCTTCTACTGTTTGGATCAATTCGGACTCTGACACTGTATAAGGTCTACTATTCAGTTGTATCTGTACAACTGAAACAGTGAGGTATGAATAAAAATCAGTTATGATTAGTATTAAGAATCAGCCTTTGTATTTATATCTCACCCAAAGAATGAAATAATCCTAGTTATGCCTTACATTAACTTGATTTCTTTGTACTCAGTCAAATGTTAAAGATTTAATGCAGTCACAAAATATATGCTAATAAAAATTGTGTGACTTGAGATTTAAACTTACATCAATATTTATTAAGCACAGCATTCCTATGGATTGAACATTAATGAAGTTTTTATCGATCCTCTACAGAATCTCAGCCTTTCACTGTTTAGAATAAAAATAACCTTAACTACTGTGGGACATTTTTCCAAAGCCCACTGAGATATAACTGAATTAACTTAATTGAAAATAAAAATTTCCAAAAGAGGGTTTAACTAAAAATATCCCATGTCTTCCTTTAGTGTTTTATGAAATTTCAACAATATATATTACTAAAAACAAATCAAAAGAGTAAGATAAAGTATTGCTTTGCTTCTAAACCACATATTACTCCAGTTGAGAACCACTGCTTCAGAATTATCTAATTCAAAAAGGGATTCTAGTGCAGGACAATAAAGAAGAGTGCAGAGCAGCACTACTATAAAATCTAAAGAGTAACAAGGTTTTTTCACTCAAGCAGAACTGTACTCAAATAGGTACATTTTTGGTGACAAAAAGTTTTTAACGAATAACTTTTTCTTATTTAAATCTAGATCCATGTCCTTGACTTCTAGGCAATAACAATTCTATAAGACAGAAGTAGAAAATGACAGAATTTTACAATAGTTTGTATGTATCAATTTCTGTAAAATCTTTTAATGATGGATTCTAGACTTACACCATGACCTGAAATTTATTAAATCAATTTAGATTCTAGAGATAAGACTATCCTCTGAAAGGGAACGCTTCACCTACAATTCTCTTTGCTGTCTTCCTTTCTTGCCAACAGGTCCCAGGACACCTCTGATTCATCCATACACAATTTTGCTTTTGTCTTTATTGAATGCTCTTTTCCACTGAATTAAACCTTAACGGCAGGAACTGTGTCCGTCTCAAGGGTCTACTTATTACAACACTACTCTGCATATAACTGATATTAAACATTTAGTTGAAGAACAAGTTGGAATAAAACTTATAGTATTTAATATATTATCTAATTATATTTTGTAAGTTCAGCATGAACTTATGTTGGGCTTATCATGCCAGGAAAAAGAACTAAGAAGTTAACCAGCTATTTACACTATTAGAAACTAATTAGAAGGGTGTCATTGGAACACTGTAAAAGGGCAGAAATTGTTTTCTCCCTGACAAAGGTTAAATAAAAGGCCAATCAACCTTTTCGTGATGTTCCTTGTGTCTGGTTGTTACTCTCTGGGGAGGAAGAAAGTGTAGTAGTTTCTATATAACATAGGCAACTGAAGTCAAGAAGAAAAACTGTTTAAGTCTGAGGAATAGAAAAGCTATTGAATTTTGAAGTTACTTTAGGCCAATAAAACTTAACAGTTACGATCGTGGTGATGACAAAGTCATGTAAGACTTGTGGAAAATAAAAGTGGACTTTAAAAACTCAATGACCTTTTGGATAAAAACCTTGACAAAGATCTTTTTACATTAGAATCACAGATTTAGGGAGAAGTCATTTTGTAAACCCAGAGAATGGTTTAATTGTGTAAATATCCATCTGTGGGTTCTCTCTGTTGCCCAATATCATTCTCTATTGACAACGAACCTAAAGGGAAAAAGTGAAAGAAATGAAAAGCTATCCTGAAGGTGGAAAAGAGGAGGCTAAAGTCCTTCTGGCTTGGTCAGGTCAGGTAAGACAATCCAAGCTACCATGCCTTTAAGCATGTCCCATGAACAAGTGGAAGTTCTAAGTAAAGCAGATCCAGGACTCTGAAGAAACTCAGATGTACTTCACTCTTTTTACACTGGTGGGATCAAAGCCCATACAAAGATCTGTGAAATCCTTGCATCATCACTAGAATCGATAATTATGAAGTAGGAAAACATCCCTGTGATCCCTAAGATGTTAAGCAATGTCTCATTATCCATTTTTGAAAAAGAACTTTAGAATTACATTTGTACTAACACCGATGACTTATAACCACTAACGGGAACCCATATTCTTGATTGTGGCAGCTATGAAAACACAGAACTTAATTACAGAATGTTCTCAGTTCAACGTTTCCACAAAATTTGTAGTGCAGCTTATATTTTTACACGAACCTAATCTCTTTACTAAATGCTCTGTAATGGGAATCATCTGATTTTTCTGCTTCACATTTTAGATTCCCTATTTTACAGGAAGGGTTTATAAAAGTTTTAATGTGAAATGGAAAAAGAAAGAGTACGATGCCAGTATAAACATCACTGGAGGTGTTCAAAGACTAGATGGCAATTTGGAAGGTATGTTGTAGACATGATTCGAGGATGAGACAAGTGGTTGGAATAAATGACCACTAAATTCCCTTCCAACTCAGATTTGTAATTCTAGACTCAGAAGATAAACTCAGAGGTGGTACTGAATAAAAAGGCTTTGGCTCTGGAGTCATACAAAGGTTTGAATCCCAACTTCATCAGTTTTATGATTATGACTTCACACAATTTAGTTAGCCTCCCTAAAGGATAACAATAGGCCCAGTACACAGGATTCAATAAGATAATGCATTACTGTCTGGAACATGGTAAGTTAACTACATAATTTGTATTAGCAAGATATAGGGGCCAAAATCTAAATATCATGAAATATACAAGGAACACTGACTTAGAAATTGGGGGACCTGGTTTCTACATCTGACTTTTGCCCCTAACCGTACACAATAATTTTCAACATTCTTTCCATATATCAGATTTTGTGATGCCACATTCCAGAGCAATTTTAACATACTTAAACACTTATCAGATGCTGATTATGGGGATACAATACCAAATAAACATAATCCCAGAATTTATGAGTTCACAGTTTAGCGCAAGAGATAGATAAGTTAGAGGTGTGATCAATGCTAAAACAGTGCAAGATTTTAGAGGGTGTTTCAGGGGCACATAATCAAGATGTAGGGTCAGGAAAGAATGTGTAGTAGGAGTGCCACAGCGGGGTGGAGAAGAAAAGGACACTCACACAAAAATGTTCCAAGTAAAAAGAACAGTAGGTACAGTTAGCCATGTCTGAAAACTCAAATAATGAAGAACAGTTAGAAGGCTGTTGCATTTCCACTAAGAAAGGATTGTGCCCTCAATGGGGATGAGAGATGGACAGGCTGAAGAAATTCTCAGGGGGTAGACGTGACAGTACTTTGTGATGAACTGGCTATGAGAGACCAGGGAAGTCTGGATGTAAGGAGAGATGCCTAGGTAACAAGTTTGAGTGCCTAGAGCATATGGATGGCTTTCTACAGCATAGAGATGACACCCAAAGCCATCTGTATACTCTCAGCCTGATGAAGATGAGAGGAGGAGACCCTCAGGACAGCATCCTGAGGAAACAAATAATATTTAAAAGAACAAATAAGGGAAAAGTCTGCCAAAGGGACTGAGAAGAAACCACCAGAGAGCTAGGAAGAAAAACTGGAAGGGCTGGTATCACAGATGTCAAAATATCGGTCCAAAATTCAAAACCTATGACATATCAGTATTAGCTTCATAAAAATGGACAAATACTTGGAACACTAAAAACTGTTTAAAAGCTACTTAACCATGAATGCAACTATTAATATCCACGCATGTGTACTCAAGGTCGGAAAGGGAATATGCAACACCGAGACAGAAATTGTGTTAAAAACTTGGATTAGGTGTGATTGTTCTTATTCTATTTCCCAAACTTTCCATAGTTTTAATTTTGAAAAGGCAAACATATTACTATTGAAGAAGCTGGGGTACAAACATTTTCTAAAAGAAGACTTTTAAGACAGGATTCTCATATTCTGATGACCTATCAAGTTATTTGTACATTTTTAACCATGGTCCTGAAGAAATTAAGTTTATATCTGATCTGCAAACTATTTCAATTTAACTGAAGAATAAACAAATTTTAATGGTTTTACTTGTTTTTGTTTTAAGCAGTACTATTATTGTGGATTCAATTTTAACCGTATTTAGACAAAGGAACTTCATTATTAACACTTCAAAATATGGAAAAGTTCATAATTAATAACTTGGAGCTCATCTGAGAATAAAATTAAACCAACCAAAAGGATTTGCACAAAGTAGATACTCAATACAAAAAATCCATGTATTCAAAAAATAAATTTTGCTGCATAAGTGTTTTAAAAGTAGACAAAAAAGGTTTTTTAGTAGCCTTATTGACAACTAAGGGCAAACGGGAAACACTGATCTAACACTTAGAAGGGGGATTTACATGTGATTCATACCCCTCCCCCAAGAAACATTTGCAGCTCAAAGTAGCTTTAAATGGCTTCCCAGTGTTGGCTATTTATAAATTCTAAATATTAAAGGGTACGTTCCTTAACAGTTACACTTAGCACAGCACTTTTCTAGTAAGTACTAAAAACCTTCCTACTAAATACATACATATTTGCTTATAATCACAAGCATTAAATTTGAACAGGTTATTTTCTAATGCAATAAACGCTTAATCTTAGTAAGCAAATAACTAAATTTATTTTTTGACAAATGCTTTAAAACATGGTTTTATAATAGAGGATGATCCATTGCGACTTAAGTTCAAAGGAAATCAAATGTATGTATTCACATCTTCATACAATATAAAATTCTCTTATCTTATCCTTCAAGTTTTCCAGGATTACCCTGCATATCAGTATACCAACTGAGAGCCCAGGTTCCAGTTAGAAAGCTAGATTTGAATCCTAGCTCCACCACTTAATAGCTATGCAATCTGAGTAAATTACTTAATCTCTGTAAGTTTTCAATTTTGTTCTCTTTAAACAGAGGATATTGAGAGTATTACATAATATGGCTGTTGTGAAAATTAAATGAAATAACATGCCAAAAATGCTTAGCACAGTGCCTGACACATAGTAACCACTCGATAGCAAAAATAACTTCTTTGTGGAGAAATCCAATTAACACTTAAGCACAGAGACTGACTATGAAATTCCTAAGCTAAAAGCAGCTAGGCTCTGATTTGTTTGATTAGTTTAATGGTCACCTATAATAAACCAGCCTTGGATAAATATCAGTAAGAGTTACACAATTAGTGTACTCCTCAAAAATTTCTTTCAAAAGTCACATACTTGGGTGTTTAACAAGGCTTGTCCCTTAGACACAAACATTCACTAGCAATGTTACTTAACTGTTTTTGAAAATCTGACAAATGCTCTGAAGCCTTCACTGAAAACTGAATGTACACAAAGTTATATCCTAAATTCTTCAGGTTCATGATCCCTTGAAGCCCAACCACTGACTACTAAATATGCATGTCTTACACTAAAGAAAATAGAAGTTATTTTCCTAATTACTAAAGTTTTGTAGATTTATTGTAAAAATGAAAAAAAAAATCCAAAAAGTATGTAGAATAAGGGATGCCATATCAGAACACCATATCAGAAACACCTTAGAATATCATTCAAAAGATAGAATGGTTATGTGTGTGTGTGCACACGTGCGTGTATGTAAGGGAGAGAATACCATCTCTCTGTTTAAGAATAAAGTCAGAAATAGATACGATAGCCTTTTTAGATGATAATCTCAATCTCTGATAGACTTGCAGGATATATACACCGTACTTTAATGAAAATATTAATTTTCTACAACGGTATGACCTTGGACATATTAACCTAGGTTATTTTTTTTCATCTGCAAAATATGATAATCTTTAGATTGAAGACTGAGATCTCATCCTAATCTAAACTGTATTATTCTAAGAGTCCTCTTACAAAATACAGCTGTGTAAAACAAAGCAAAAGAAGAAGGTACACAAGTTAAAAAAATTTTGTTTTCTAAGCAGAATACATTCTGAAAGGAAATGTTTTAATTTTCAGGGCATAAAAAAATGTATATTGACTTCTAATATAACACTTCATTTGATACTGGCATCTTAGGTGTTCTCAATGTAGGAATTAAGAAACGTTTCTTGGCTGTATTTTTAAAGACATCTAGAAGAAAAATGCCTTTTATTAAGAAAAATAAGATCCCCAAAGCAATAAAATTACTTTAAACTATACTTTATGAAGAAAATGGATGCGTTTTTAAAAAATAAAAGATTAATATATTATCTCTCACATATCTCCTGGGATAATAGCTAGAAAGTATTTGGGGCTCTTTATAATATTGTAAGCATCTATAACAGATGCAATAGCAATATTTAAATAATCTTACTATAATACAGGATGTCACTTCTATTTTTTAAACTGATTAAACACCACTGCAAAGATACGGCCTTCAGCCTCATGAGACTTTGAATGGATTACATACTGCAAGTATTTAAAATTCCTAGTTTTAACTTATATTTAATACTATACTTAGTTATACAATGTGCTCATTTTGTTTCATAAATATTCATCTCCATACAATAACATCAGGTATAATACATAAAATCTAATCCATTAAGTCTTACCAATTTATGACCTGATGAGACACTCTTGTGGACAACATTCAGTCCTTAGAAGCTAGATTAACCCTCCAACCATGTGAGGGCATCACAACTTTTAAACTTTCGGCTTTCGATCATTATTATGTCACATTCCTCCTCCGATGCTGAATTCTAAAAAAAATTCTAGCAAAGAGTTTAAGTAAATAAGTGTTTTAATCAAATAGCCTTTAAAAATCTTTTATAGCAAAGTTTTATGTTTTACCATGATTACACAACTAATATTTTGTACTTAAGTATTTTTTTAATGTAAAATAATTTCATTATTTGATCTAGATACTTCAAACTTTAAATTTCAACATGGACTTTCAGGCCATCAGGAACACTTGTTAGCAAAGAGTCAAGTAGAAATGAAACCAATTAAAGGTTTAAGATCATGATCCAGAAATTATGATTTAACTCCAGAACTTGTTATAAACAGCTTCGTAGTCCTGTAAAATGGCACATGAGTTCTATTGTTTGGTCCATATCCATATAGGAGTTTCTAGACTTATAGCACAAGTGGCTGGATCAGTAATAATCTATTCCAATCATTTAAATGCTCAAGAAAGCACTCAAGTTTTTATACCTAAATCCTAGCCTGTCTCTATCACCCCAATTTTAAAATCAGACAACAAGATAGAAAGAATAAAAATTCTTTGTGTTTTGTATAATAGACATGACAACGCATCCTATCACACAGAAGTGGTCCTACTGCTGCTCATCTGTGTATGGACAGAGAAGAAAATCAGGTGGGGGTGGGAAGATTTAATAATGGTAAAATGAAGCAATTCTTACTTCATTAAGAATATAATCTTAAATTTACTAAATTTTAACAAGAAAGCTTTCACTTGGGCATCTATTTTAATCACTGAAGGGTAATATTAATAAGATTTTCTGTCTGATAAGAACGCTCATTTATATTTTAGTTGCCAGTAATCCAAAGAAAAGGCAACCCACATATTTATGGGGATATTTTTTGCCTAAATTAGCCCCCTAAATAAAATGACATGATGGGGCAAGGAGAGTGGAAAAGAAGAAGGCCATTACTAAGGAAGACCAATATGTGCAAAGCTATAGAAAACGCAAAGATAGCCTTTTAAAGGAAACTCTGCAGCCATCTCTAGAGATATTTGACCCAAATGTAGGGGTTGGAGTTATGCTGTTAAAGATTTTAACTTTAAATAGAATTTTTCTATTACACATGGCCATTTAAAAGTCTCCTATACAATCTGAAGAACTATTAGGATTTTTCCAATTTACAAATATAATCTTTCCAAATGCAATCTCACAACACATTTGACCTCAATAAAATCCTACTTTAGTGTCTTTTGTCAAAGCACAGCCTTATAATGTAATCACCTGGTGAAGGCAAAAATCCATATTTGAGGATAAATAATAGTTCAAAGTTGTGGTCATTTCATCAACGTATTACCAAAATGTTTTAAGCAAATTTTTATGCAGCTCCTGTCTCTTATCAACCAAAAGTAGCTACCATAATTATTAAAAATGTTATTTTGATGATTTACTTTTTGGGGGGACAAGTCCCATGAGAAGATACAATACCCAGCCAAATTTAGCAAAGTAAATGCTTCCTGAAATATATGTACCGTAATGTTGGCAATCTGCTTGTCTGTTAAGGCTTTGGTGAACTAGTCATTTAAAGGGCAGACTACCTGATCCTTTGTTAAAGGGCCTGCCAACAAGCACTGTTATGATAAAAGCCTGGAAAGCCTTTGGAAGACACAATTAAACCAGCCATATAAAGCAAATTCAGTCACTTCACTATGAAGTTTGTAGAAAAAAATTTAAAGGATGAGTACATTATGCAAACGTATAGTAAATTTACGACTCAAGAACTGTAATATCAACTTTTTCCTGAACACACATTTTCAGGGGTCACACCTGAAGAGTTTCCATCACTAAATTCCAACATGTAGGAAAATCCTTATTAAAAATCTGAGATAAAACTGGGTAACTGAAATGCTAGTGGATGAACAAAGCTAAGATTAGATATTGAGAATTCTCCTAAAAAGGCTATTTACTTAGAAAGCTGTTTTTATATATTAATCATAATCTTGAATCTCTGGCAAGACTGCTATAAAAAACAAATCCTGAACATTTCTCATAGTTATTATTTCATTCTTTTTCAATCTTTGAGGAGGAAAAATCCCATTTAACTGAGAATGTGGTAGTAAAAGTTCTCATAGTATAGTAAAGCAAGAACTAGGCTTATGTTTACCTTTACTTAGTTAATTTTATGGCAAATTTATATTAGAACAAAACAGAGAACACAGGGGCAAAAAGGTAGATGATTTACATCAAGTCATTATTTCAAAACTGATATGTGAAATCAAATAAATCTACAAGAATTTCTAAAGGAACGTGCTATTTGAATGAATGTGCTTAAGCTTCATTTGATACAAAACTTCACTTTCAAGTGTAAACCAAATTAAAAAGTTCACTACGCTGTTTTGAGAAATCCTGGACAAGACAAATCAGTGCTTGCTTCTCTGAAGGTCGGAAATGCTTATTTTTTAATGGAGAAAAAGAGGAAAATGGGGCAACCCTGTATGCCCCTAATAAACTGCATATAGTCTTTCCATAGATTATGTATTGGGGAAATGAAGCTAGAAGTATCAAAGATAAACTTACGAAAAAATTTGGTCCAAATGTACCTAATAGAATAAGAACACAGGAAAGACAGTGTGTTCCAAGAAATTCACATATTAGAAGACATAGAAAATTACAGGAAACCCCACATATCTGTGGTTGAGCCAAAATATGATTTCAGACAATGATTAGCTATGTTAAAAACTAAATATAAAAAAAGGTGTTTATCATGATTGCATGATATCAAATGCACCTATTGGTGAAAGATATGCAAAATATATAGCTTAAAGAATTTTACTAATACAGCTTTGAAAAACAGCTCTAACAAGATAGGTTACTCATATTTTTAATAGATTATCTTCATTTGCAAATGATTTATACTCCTCATTATTGCAAAAGGAGCAGAAAAAGCTTATAGAAGCTACAAAAAAACTCCATAAGAAATTAAAATTGGATGGAGATGGGGAGAAAATAAAAATGGAGAAACAAAAGTAAGTGGAAGCCAGTTATATATTAGTCAAATAGATGCAATAAGGACCTGCAGGCTTTGTTAACAGAAAGCTGCATACTTGACTCTGAGCTTTTATTAAATAACAGCTAACATAAAGGAAATATAACTGTTCTTAAAATTTAAGATACCATCACATATTATGCTTTTAAGAGTTAATATCTCATTTATTGAAACAAAGTATGTTATGACCATCCCAGACATAGAATTAACAACATTTTCTGGACTAAGTTAGCCCTATCTAAAATACGGCTAAAAACAGCTGCTGCAAATAAACACACAAACTTTCTGAAGATCAAGGGTTAACAGTCACTGCGAACAGGAGTGAGATTAGTCAAACACTACAACTCTTTTTCCCTCCTACTAGTGTGTAGGCTGACACAGAATACCTTCTCATCATGGTATTACCACCAGGTAGATAGGTGGAAAGATATGTTTTTGGCTTCTAGGACACAGGTCACACAAACTACTATTTCTGGGACAAATAAAAGAAATGAAAACAAAACAAAAAACGAGCACCTTCTAAACCTTTTAGCATTTATAACCAAGAGTCTTCAAACTTTGAAAATAACCAGGCAACAAAATGGTATAAAAACATTATTTCTTGAGGATATTTATCAGTGGATACACCTCCTAAATTATTACCACCTGTTTATATTTATTTCTGTCAAATACGAAAAATACTTTAGAAGGCGTCAACTGAAACCTAAACAGAGAACTTAATTTTTGGTAAGCTAATGCATTTAAGTGCTCTATATCAATCACAAAAATCTAATATACTTCCTCACTTGAGTGATTCAGAGTATTAGTATGCGTGTGTGCACACACACAAATAAAGAATGTCAGCTAGAATATAATCAGTTATTTCTCTCACCTAGCTACCTACCAACCCAGATCTGAAAACAAAAAATTAAAATAATTCCCTTTAATATTTCTTTCTTCCCAAAAGCTGGCCAAACTATCTGCAGGTTTAAACACATTGAAGATGTGCGAGTTTAAATTTTTAAATTACTAAGGACTAGAATGGAAAATACAAGAAAACAAAACGGGTGTTATACGTTTGTTCTAGTTCAACAACTTCAGGCTATATCGAAATTTCCTTCTCATCTGAACAAGTTCGGTAAGTCTTTTTCTTTTCTTTTTCTTAATTTAAATTTTTTTTTTTTTTTTTTTCTGAGGAAGATTAGCCCTGAGCTAACTACTGCCAATCCTCCTCTTTTTGCTGAGGATGACTGGCCCTGAGCTAACATCCGTGCCCATCTTCCTTTACTTTATATGTGGGACGCCTACCACAGCATGGCATGCCAAGCAATGCCATGTCCGTACCCGGGATCTGAACCGGCGAACCCCGGGCCGCCAAAGCACTTAACCGCTGCGCCACCGGGCAGGCCCCTCTTTTTCTTAAAAAGCTTTGCCACAGAGTTCTAGATTCTACAGAAAAAAATAAATTGGGTTGAGCAAATCAGTTTACATACATACATAAATACACAAGTTTCCATTCTATTCAAAGGCTTGTTTCACCTAAAACCCATTTAGTGAAGAGGAAAAATAAATAACAGCAAGAAGAAGAAAGAGACGTTATCAACTGCTTCTACCTTTTCCAACTGTTTCTCAAAATTCAACCTGAAAATAACTGCCATGACCTCTCAAGAGGAGGCTGTGGTGACTCCTATGTTGAGAAAATGTACTAACTAAAGAGGAAGATGGTAAACACATGAGCAGAAGCGTATAATAACGGATGAGCACTTAACTCCTCCTCACTTTGGAAGGTCTGGTCATGTTATGAAAAGTGACGACAGAACGTCAGGTGTCCCATGTCAGCTAGCCATAGCAAGGCTAACAGAGGAGGAGAAATGCTCAGGATCCACTGAAACACTACTTCAAACAATGAGATACAGATCTACGGTTAAAAACCTGGCAGCAGATAATCCACCCTAGACAACTATCAGAATAAAACTAGGAGTGTATGACACAATATAAAGAATAGCAATTACATAATTTATAAACCAAAGTGGTGAGTAAAAATGTCTTCAAATTGCAATCCTTTTTCCAACTTAAGATAATTAAAATCCCAATTTAACACATATGTATAAAAATTACAGTACAGAAAAAATTGGTACATGAATCTGTCTCAATTTCTAAGGGACACACTCACATTAATATCCCCATGTTCCCCTTCTCTTGCCATTACCCCCCCACAAACTTTAAGAAATGAAAGATCACCTCTTAAAAAATTTCCCCAATCCTAGTAGTTGTTTCAGCTGGAGTTTTGGCAGTATTCCCCTGCCTCTCTCCCCTCCCCACCCCCCCATATTATAGACTCGCTAAAAGCAGATGCACTTTTTTCCCTAGTATTTTATCCAGAACATTTCTTTTTTGTGACTATTTAAACTTCAAACAATCCTCTAAGAGACTAACACAAGTGAAGTACTTATTTATTCATATAAGACAGGAGGAAAAAAGCATGGATGTTTGAAAATTAAGTGTAATCTGTGATCTTGTTTTGGCTCTTGGATCAAGTAAAAAATGGTCATGAAGGACATTACCGGGACAACTGGCAAAATGCGAATAAAAACCATATATCACATATTAGATAACAGTATATCAAACCTGAATTTCCTAATTATACTGTTGTTACATAATAGAATCTTATTTTTAAGAAACATACGCTAAAGTACTTTTGGGTTAAAATGGACATGATATCTGCAACTTACTCTTAAATGGTTCCTAAGTAGTATGTTAGGATGATAAAGAAAGCATGACAAAATGTTAACAAATGTTGAATCTTGGTAAGATTACTGGGACTCTTTGTACTATTGTTGTAATTTTTCTGTCAATTTGAAATATTTTCAAAATACAGATTCAAATATTTTCCCTCCTTTTTGGTTAGGAAATAATGTTCTCAGAATCTTCTAGTCTAAGACCACTTATCCCCTTTGAAGTTTCTCCTGTTCTCTAAATGTAGATGGTGTTGCCCAAAGTCCAGGCTTGACCCTTTTACCCTATTCTGTTCCTTGGCAAACTCAGCCTCTCCTAAAGCTTGAACTCTAAAATAACAATAATAATAATAATAATAATAATAATAATAAAATAAATAAAAGATTCTTCAACCTCTTCTAGCCTTAACTTCTCTACCAAGGTACAGGTCTGCAGCTCCAGCTGTACCAACCAAGTATTTCCACCTTGACTTTCCATCAGTTCTTCAAACTCATCCAAAAGTAGCTAACACCAAAATCTCATCACTATTTTCTCCTTCCCAAGCCAACTCTTTCACTAATACTTCCTACCAGTTACCAACTTTGTTCCCTCAGTCAGTTAGGTTTGACACTTTGGAGTCAAATTTGACTGCTTCTCTATCATATCCAATCACAAGCAAAATCAGGTAATTTCCACCCTCTGACAACCATTTTTTTTTTCATCTCCATTGCCTAATTCAGGCCTTCATTACCTTTCTAGTATCTTTGGTCTCTATCCACTCCAACATCTCTTCTCTACTGTTTTCAAATGTTTTATGCACCAATCAGATTTAACCATTCTTATCACATGTGCTCTATACTTTCACAGTGGCTCAGTACTTCCTCTAACAGGAATGCTTCCTTTTCCTCGTTCTTTGCAAGATCAAAATCCACCGGCCTTTCAGGTTCCAATCAAAAAGCCACCTCCTAATGAAGCTTTGACCAATCTCTCCAGATGTACTTGAGAGGCATGAAATGCTTGATTTTTAAATGATAGTTATCACTCTCAATCATGTAAGGATGTTTTTACCTATCTTTTCCATATTAAGATTCAGCTTACTGGTTTTCCTATTTTCGACCACCACTAATCACCTCTGACATGGGATTCTTTCCTAATAGGGAACAGTTTGCCAGCTTTCCATTTCTTAAGCAAATACACAGTCTTCAGGTTTTCTGATAGTCATGGCCAACAATGACAAAACAGAAGTAAAGGAGCTCATTTCCACTGCTTTTCTTCCCTTTTTTCTTTTCCTTTTAAAACTAAGTGTGTGTGTTGTGGGGGGGGGGGGGGGGGGAGAAGAATAACATTCCACAGAGTAGGGATTTTAAAAGTACTTGGCTCTAAACCTGACTCAGAGTCAACATTTCTGATTAACAGTCAGGAAGACAGCTTTATTATTTCTAGTGATAGCAAGACTATTTTCCAGGAGGCTCTTCTACTTTCAGAAAGTAAGCTCAAGCCTGCCTGTTCAAACATCCACCTTGCTGTTCAAGTGGAGTATAAAGAAAGTAGATTTTCTAGTTAGCTTTCTATTTAGCTATATAGCTATTTATCCTATAGAAATGGAGTACAACAAGTCTGTCACAATCTTTTCCTATTTATTCTGGTTATATAAACATAGCCTAAAATTACATTAGCTTTTGTGGCAGGCCTGTCACTTGTTAACCAAAGCTGTAAAATGAAGTCAACTAATACATCTAGTTTTTTTTTTTTTTTTTTTTTTTTTTTTAGGAATATTAGCCCTGAGCTAACATCTGCTGTCAATCCTCTTTTTGCTGAGGAAGACTGGCCCTGAGCTAACATCCGTGCCCATCTTCCTCTACTTTATATGTGGGATGCCATCCCAGCAAGGCTTGATAAGCGGTGCTAGGTCCACGTCTGGGATCTGGGCCAGCGAACCCCAGCCACCAAAGCAGAGCGTGTGCACTTAACTGCTACACCACCAGGCTGGCCCCGCATCTAGGTATGTTTTTACTCTATTCAACCTAAGTTTCAACCTCCTTGAATTTACATACAAATTATTTCAACTTCTCAATTTCTGCACATGCTTCAGACTGTTAAATTTATAAATGCCGTCTTCCCATAATAGCTATGACTTCTTGCTTTAACGTCATCTGAACATTTTCTAAGCACGTCCTTAGGTTTTCATCTAAATCTGAAATCCAGTCCTAAAAGGTGACAGTTCATTATGAACTTATCCTCCGATTTTTAGTATCTTTGATTATCCCCTACCAGATATCCTTAACTGGAATAGGTACAAATGTAATCAGATAATAAATTATGTAAGTACTAGGTACAAATTATTAGAGAATATATTTAGAGTGGTTACAAAACAGTTTGGGTTCATATCCTTAAGGTACTTACAACTCACTATGGTAAGTCTTTAAAATTATGTATTTCAGATCTACAACCATGCAGCACCATACAGATGAATCTCAAACGTAATACTGGGTGAAAGAGGACAGATACAAAACACAGCGTGTGATTCCACTTATTACAAGTTTGGATAGGGGAGGGAAGTGATAGGAAGGGGGCATGAAGAGGTCATGAAGGAGCTTATAATATTGTCTTGATCTGGGTGCTGGTTACACAAGTGTGTTCAGTTTGTGAAGTACATTTATGAATGGTGTACTTTTCTGACACAAATTACACTTCAATAAAAAGATTTTCAGAAAGTCTTATCACTGAGTATTCAAAAACTAGATCAGGCAAGTTCTGAAACATGAGTTTTACCAATTGGGTTAACAAATACTGGTGGATGTTCATGATATATCCAAGCTTCTTGGAGGATGAGTAAAACAAAACAAATTGTCTCATACCAGCAGCTTAGTTCCGATTTACACCTAACTTCAAAAATGAAATAGGGAACAATGATATGAAATACTGGAAACCTTTTCTAACACAAATTACTTCAGGTTATCTAAACAAGAACTTGCAGCAGGTATCTAGTAAGACACACCATCATCTTACTTAGACATTCATTTTAAGTTAAAAACCCATGTATACTATGTTCCTTACTCATTTCTCTTTAAATATTGATGCTATCATAAGGAAGGACAAGCTGACTCAAGGGGATGGTGCACCTAGCAACTCTTACTCTCATCTGTTAACTACAATTCTGCATTTTCTTCACTAAGGAAGAAATACTGTAAGTTTTCATCGACAAGGTTAAATCCTTAAAGCTCCCTTACTCCTTCCTTTAGTCTACCTGAGCTAAAGTTTCTTCCCTCCAGTACTCCTTTACCTTACTTACTTGATATTTACAAGAGGCTAAAATTGTTTGCTATAAATTCTTAACCTGAGCTTTTGCAGACAAAGGATTCCCAGTGAGAGCCTGCTCCCCAGTGATTATCAGGATAGGTTTCTAAACTAATTCTGTCAATTTAACAAAGCAATGCCAATAATTAAGTTTGGAAAGCTGTTCTTTAAAAAAGAAAAATGTCAAAGTTTAAAGTTACTATTCTGAAATAGCAACACGCTAGGACGTCACTAAAAATTGATGTCTTCACAGTAAGATAGTCTCTAGAAAGCTAATTATGGAAGCTATATCATTCCTTTTAATAAAGAGTCAAAATAAAACAGTTTGGGCTTCCTAAGAATGGGTTGTATTATTTTTGAGCTATCAGTGTCTATATTGTTCCTATATTTGGCAATGGTTTCACCTGACTGATTCCCTGAGAACTCTGCAAACGATAATTGCAGAAGACAGAAAACAACGATGGCACGTACAGGAACAGGGGAAAGAAGGCTTGACAGTAGCTTCAACTTTAGCACAATAACTGAATAACGCACTGGATATCAATGGAAAGAGAGATTATCTCACTATATGCAGAGGCAGACTGATTGGCGAAAAGCTTCTCAACTTGCTAATTCTAATTTAAATAGGGAAGGAAACAAAGGGGTCATTAGGGAACTCTAAGTCAATGTGAGAAAGGTATATTAGTTACTTAAATTTTGATTAGAAGATACTCTGCTAAAAGAATCCTGGAAATAAAAGATTCTAGTCTTTCAAGTAAGGCAAAACCAAGAACCTTCATTTATCTAGGGCAGATTTAATGAAAATCGGCACACGGCTTTTAAAAGCTGCCCCTACTGAAAATGATTTCCAAGATTTCATAAACAGGAGCGTGAAACAGGGTATCTATCAACACTGATAGACAAATTTATATTTCAAAGTAAGTAGATAATGTAAGGAATTCATAGTCCTTTAAACTCCCGAATGGTTCTATTTAATAGAATCACCCTTGCAAAATACTTATTTGCCAAACTAGTAAATTTTTAAAAAATCTTAAATTTATAATAGTCAAAAATGAACAAGGCAATTTGGTGGCATATAATACAAACAAAATCTCTGGTGAAGTCGTAGTTAATATTCGTAAATCTTAACACACAAATCTTCAAACCATCTGCCATGAAAAAGAATACACAGTCCTATAATACTTTATTAGCTAACATGCCTATTAAAAAGTCTGTAGATGCTGGCCAAGCGAAGTTGTAGATAGCTGAAATTAATAAAGCTAGCCACTACTGCTCTTCTGAATTGGAAATCTAACAAGCTAGTAGAAAAGTTAAAAGGAAGCCACTAGTCAGTTTCTACTGGGTTGGGCTTGTCACCTCGGTACCAACAGGCCAACTTACAGTGAAGAATGCTGATCTAGGATATAAGTTCTGATTGTATTTTGGCATTAACACACTATAGACAAGTATCTGTTAACTTCTTTGGCTATGGAAAACAGACTCCAAGAAGAAGAGTAAATACTTTCAACCTGTGAGACACTACAGATATAGCAACTTGCCTCATTTCTGATACCTTAAATGTTTCTGGTATCTAAAAAAGAAAACAGATAAGGAGTATTTAGCTGTAAGAACAAATGATGAGCAGGCAACTTCTATGGTTGTTTTATGAAACAAAAGAAATCTTTTAATATTAGACCCAAATTATAAAAAATAAAGCTCAAACCTTTCTACATCATTTTGATGAAAATAATAGGTATCATTCATATTGATGTCATGGTAGCTCACGAAAGTTAGCTATTTGAAATAAATTACCATACAATCTGAAAACTATTGTTATTACATTTCTAAATAGAGTGCTATTTTTCCTTTTTCTAAGGGAAAAGTACAAAGTACACCACAAAGTACTCACCCTGGATACATCTGGTAAGTCATTTGAATGATTAAACCTTCATACTTGTTTCATGCCACAATTTACACTTATGTCTTAATTTATATTGCTGTAGCTATACAATTTAGAAATTGAATTTATAAACATGGTACTATAACTTTTAAAACTTCTTGTTCTATAGGTAACTATTTAAAAATATTTTTAGTTAAGTAAGGAACACATCACTAAAAAGATACTTTGTTAGGAAATTTCTTTCAAGTGACACACAGCAAATCAAGCCTAAGAATTAAAAGACTGTTACCATGTCTAGGCAATGGAGACCATGTCTTAACATGATATGCACATGCACTTACCAATACTCTTTCCTAATGAAAGAGATGGAGCTGAGTCCATGAGTGTTATCCAAACTATGCCAGAGAACACAAATGCGTTGCCAGGCAGAGGTAAAAAGAATCTAACAAAGCTTTGTGTGAATTTTAAAAAGATCGTTTGTGCTCAACTTCTATTTATTAGACACAGAATGGAGTGCTAATAAATATCCAGCAAAATAATTGTAACAGAGCATATACTACTTAAATGTGTATTAAGCAGAAAGATAAACCAAAGTATCTTTTGCCATAAATGAACTCCAAGGCTTCAGTCTATATATTAAAAAATTAAAAGTAAAATTTATACAACATTGACGTGAGAAAACAAACCATTTTAGGGGTTTACAAAACAGTAATGCAGATCTAGTAAATTTTAGCAAACAAGCTTGATGTTAAGTTTCTTGCCGGGGCCGGCCTGGTGGCACAGCGATTAAGTTCGCATGTTCCGCTTCTCGGCGGCCAGGGGTTCACCGGTTCGGATCCCGGGTGTGGACATGGCACTGCTTGGCAAAAGCCACACTGTGGTAGGCATCCCACTTATAAAATAGAGGAAGATGCGCATGGATGTTAGCTCAGGGCCAGTCTTCCTCAGCAAAAAGAGGAAGATTGGCAGTAGTTAGCTCAGGGCTAACCTTCCTCAAAACAAAAAAAGTTTCTTGCCAAGAATTTAACAATGGCTATTACTTTGATACCTTGGTCTTTTCCCTCCTCCAATTTCTCAATATGAAATAACATTTTGCTTTGAGTCATTAAGGCTTTTACGGAGAAATCATATAAAATAACACAAAATTAAAATAACTGTACGTAGTTTATTTTATAGAATATATTTTTATATTAAAATACACAAGGGTAAGTGGATCTTTCATATAATAAAATCCAATAGAATATGTAAATCCTTCCAAAAAGTAAATACACTTAAAAGTGCAGTAAAAAGAAAAGCATGTTTATATTCTATTTAAAATATAGATTGTCCTTTTGGTTTATTTTGCTGCTTTGTCCCATGCTAGATACCACGTGATTTCCCTCCCCGCTAAAATAACAAAGATCAGTTTTAATGATGAAAAACCAGTACAATGCAAAGCAATTCATGCATACCCTTTTGCATGTATACATTCCATATCTAAGTATTCATACCTATCCCAGAGGTTCTTTGATTCCTGAAACGTGTTCAAATGGAACGCTTGGTAGAAAGCAGTTGAAGGATTCCTGTGAGATCCAAGAATCAAATGGAAATGAGGTTGAGAAAGTACAGTACAATCACTACTTTTCAAAAAAAAGACGGAAGATTTTAGATTTCTAATACAGTGTAACTACTTTAGTAGAAAAAAAAAGCCTTCTGAAAAACATTTTGAAAGAAATGAAAAACTAGATGAAATCCAAAATCCAGCAGACCCCAAAAATTCAGTTCTGAAAGAAAGGGGTAATACAGATAAAATTCAATACTAACTAGCATCCAAATGTGTGTGTCTATGTGTACATGTTTATATACATATGAATGTGACCAGTTCATAGGCTAATCAATACTACTCTGTATCAGATACCTTTATAAATTCCTGTAAGTTCAGCAGTTTAATAAAGCTGTTCTCAGGTACAGTATTCATGTGAAATAAGTTAAGCTACACCTTCATAATATAAAAACTCCTCATAGGATCTATTTGATAGGGTTTGACGACGAACAGTGAGTTCTTTTCTGCATTGGACTTGGACACAATTTCCAGCTTCAGAATCCATTTATGTATGTGTGGTTTCTCTGGGTTTGGGCAAAAAATTGTGCCGCAATTTTACAGCAGCTTTCTAATTTCTTCCATTAGTACAGTGCCCCTTCAAGGGCTAAGAGCTTATACAGCTCAATCACCATCCATTTCTACTATCCCCTGGCGACACAGTCCCTGGGGCTTCAACCATAGATTTTTAACTGATGGGCTCATGGGGCAAGCTCCCAGAATACATGATTCACCTCACATCTCAGGAGTGGTTTCTCAGGGGACTAAACTTTTGACCAACCTGTTCTCTAACAGTCCCCCCCCACCTCAGCATATTTCCATAGCCTCCCCCACCCCCAACCTGTACAGTAGAAAGCTAAAAAAACTTGCCACATCACTTCTGAAATTCTTGACCCACGCTGCAACAGAGTAACAGCAGCAAGCTAAGAATATAAGTGCTTATTATATACCAGACACTACTCTGTTTTACACTTATTAACTGAATTCCAAAACAGCCCTAAGAGGAAGCTGTTATTATCGTTCCCATACAGATAAGAAAACTGGGTAAGAAGCACTTTTCTTGATGTCATGGAACTATTAGGTGGCAATCTGGTCCCAGAGTTTATGCTCTTAACCACTATGCTAAATATACAGCAGAGTTAAATTTTAACCTTTCTAGGTCTGTCTCTTTATCAGTTAAATGGTGATATTACTATCTAGCCTTGCAAAGTAGTTCAAGAACTGCACCTATATGTAAAGGTCCTGGCGTACAGTCAATGCTCAATAAATGACAGGTCAATTTTATCATCAAAATGAGGTTTAGATAGTGCATGTCAATTCTGAGACCCTAACAAGTACCTTAAGAGAGTCTCTGCAATAAGAATTGCAGTACAATAAGAAAACTACTTCCAAGTTCTACTGGAATAGCAATAAGTATCAAAGATTTCAAACAAAACAAACACTCCACAGAATTCCATGATTTCAAAACTCAGATTAAGACACTGTGTTATGGAATTTTTTTTGCGAGGAAGATTAGCCCTGAGCTAACATCCGTGCCAATCTTCCTCCACTTTTTTAATACATGGGTTGCCGCCACAGTATGGCTGACGAGTGGTGTTAGGTCCGCACCTGGGATCCGAACCTGCAAACCCAGGCTGCGGAAGCAGAGTGTGCTGAACTTAACCACTAAGTCACAGGGCCGGCCCCTGAATTTTTAAAAAATACTTTTTAGATGACAATTTTAATTTTAACCAGTAGGCTACACCTTAGATGTTGCAAAACTAGGAAAGGCAGACACTACATGCCAGAGCATCACGGAAGCAGCTGTGTGATCAATGAGGAGTCTTTAGTATCTGTACTTCTTTGCTTACCCTACACTTCAACTCTTTTCTGTTCTTTTAACCCTTTCTCTACTTTTCTCTTGACTAGGTCTAAGGTAATCAAAGGCACTGATTAGACATACTAATATCAAGGAAAGATTAAGAGACTGCTAAACTACTGTTTATTTAACAGCTGTGACCTCTCTCAAGATATATTTGTCAGGCTCCTTTTTTCAGTGTACTTAGAAATCAGTCTGCCAAATTAAATGAAAGCCAACTGAACCAACTGAAAATTCAATTTGGCTTTTTTACCAGGCTTACCCAGGACCACATGGGAACAAGTTTGCTAGTCACACAGGTCTGTTAGGAGACCTTGGGTTTAAAATAAACAGTGACACAAAGAGGAAGGTAGTAAATACAAGAGAGTAACAAAGAGTAAACCTGGAAGTTATTCTGCAAGTCTGGAACTTAAAATTCATTAAAGAGTATTTATAATATATTTATAAGGATGACATTCTTTAAAGAACTTCAGATCCCCCAACTCTGGAAAAATATATACATGTATATTTAATTTGAATCAAATTCATATGCCAAATAAATTGGTTTTAAATGAAGTCATATGACTTAAGTTATGAAATTTCAGGACTTTTACAGCATAGACTCTAATAATGAAATGTTTCTCATAAGTCAAATGTAGAAGTGAAAAAAGAACATGTCTGCAGTTAGTCGTATATCCTAGGGCAAGAAAAGAACTTGTGAAATAAAATACTATAAATGGACCTTTAGAACATCTCAGAACAAATACACTAAGGTTGCAAAAGCTGGCAGTTAACAATCACTTTCTACATATACTCAAAATGAAGAAGCCATATGGAGCTATACAAGCTATGCACTACAGAAAAGCTTAAATAGTCTAGATTCCAAGGATAAACATTTAGATAGTCTTATTATAAAATATGAAGTTTTTGGTGTCTCAAATACTTCAGTTGGGATGTTATCCATGAACTTAGAAATTTTTAGCAAATAACAATTAGTCTCAAAACACTGATTAACAAGCATAGTTAAAGGAGTCAAGTCTGTGAAACCTAGCTGATCAATTTTAAGAGCCATTTGTAAATATCAAAGGGCCTGATCATCAAAGAATTCTGTTTTGGAATGGCATAAAATTGAGGAAATGAAAATCCCAAGAAAAATGCTGTTAATGGGGATCATTTCAAGGTTACAGTCTATGAAATCTGAAGACACCAAGAGGCAACTGACATATTAAAAATTTATTAGAAAGAAAGAATAAATTTCATGCAGCTTTGGTCACAAGTTCTCTTCTTCCCAAAAAATGAAATTTGAAATCAGGTTTCTAAGAACATTTGATGTCAATGTAACCAACTAATCTAAATATAGAGCCAACGAGGCACTTCTTAGGAAGACTGAGGTGTGGTTTATTCTGAATTTATATCAGCCACCTAAATAGAAATGCTGTTTTCCTATTTGCAGACATTTTTCAAAACCAGTGAACAAAACATTCTTTTCCCCCTGACTTTACACACCAGTCTGTCACATTAGTTTCCAACTACGTGAAAGCAGTACATCAGAAGGTGACTCAAAATGTGACCTACGTCTACCTGCTTTACTAAGATACTATCTTCGTAGGGTAACTATAACAGAGGAAAAACATACATATATACTATACCTCAAAACTAAGCTATAAAAATTGTTTACCTTTAAAGGTTGAGGTACGTGAGCCCTGAACTCAGTGATATACCTTCTCCTTCTTTTATGTCAAAACTCAACTTCCGAGAATCTCTAAATAGAAACCAAGGAAATACAATAAGGAGAGGAACAACGAGGGCCATCTCCAACATTACTATTTAAGGATTTTAAATGATTAAAAAGATCCTTTAGGTGAAGGGTTACAACACAACAGATCAGCGGCTACTTAGCTTTTCCTTCCTCCTATCTTACAGTCAGCAAAGTAATAAAACAAAATTAACTCTGGGGATATGCAAGAGCACTGGCTTTGGAGTCAGAAGGCCTGAGTCTGAATCTACACTTTGTTGCTTAACAGCTGTGTGACTCAAATGCTCAAAGCCTCAATTTCTCTAGTCCGTAAAAAGGGGAGGGAAACACTTCCTTACAGTTGCTGAAAAGATCAAATGAGATACGTAACATAGGGCCTGACACAATTAAGCTCAGTTTGTGTTTACTATAGGGTCATAGTTTCCAAATTATGCTGTATAAAAACCAACTTTTGGCAGAGTATCTTAACATATACCAAATATATCATCATTATTAAGGTAATATCAAGGCAAACAGAATACTTAAGGCAAATAGTATACTTCAACTTAGAGCTAGGTATTTGAAGTTATTTAGTACATTCCAGTGGATGAGAATCCTGACTTCTGGGATTCAGAACTCCCCCAGGATTTCCTCATACACAACTTTATCACAAGATTTTAATTAAAAATATAATAATCACTGAAAAGGATACTGAAATGGTTCCAAGATATGTACTACTTTAATGATAAAAGCTTCAAGAAACACCTTTAACAGCAATCATAAACTTAGGATAAAAATGTCAACTTCTTACCATGACATTTAAGCCCTCCACTCTGGTTCCCATAAAGTTAATCACATCATTTTCCAAATCTGACATATTCTCACTCGCTGACATTGTTACACAAATTGCCTTCTCCCTCCACTTGGAAAATTATCCTCTTATCAGTGACCTAATTTTAAGATTCAGTTTGAGTTAGCTTCAGAAGAATGCACAATACTAGGCTGCTTTTGAGGACTGAAACTGGGTGGCTGGGGGACAGAGGTGGCAGAGAGGCTTTCAATTTATACTCCTGTATATTTTGAATTTTGAACTGTAAAAATGCATTACCTACACAAAGAATAAATTAATTTTAAACGGAAGTCAGTCTAACTACTTCTGCCCCACACCAATCTGACATAATGTCCTAAACTGTTCCCATCAGCACCTTATATTTACTACATTGCAGCCTATAATGTCTATCAAAGTATAATTTAATTATTTTCATATAACCGGAGATCTTACAGGACAGGATAGTCTTATTTCTGTATCCCAGTACCTACTACTCATAGAAGACAAAGAAAGTTGAATGATCGACATATTGTCACTTTAAATGTTTTCCTGGGCATTCAACCAACTAACTGAGTACATATTTGCAAACTTCATTTTATGTCACACAGTAGTCTGGTGGAAGGAAAAGGATTTGATAAGAGGAAGGTTTGAGCTGACAGCTGTCTCATGAAACATGTCAAATGTATGGACTTATAGATAAGGAAGCTTAAAATCTGATCAAGTCTCAAATTCTAATTTTACCAACGAGAAAAACTGAGGGAAGTTAAATGACTTGACCAAAGAAACCAGCAAAGTGATGGAAAAGCCAGGATTAGACCACAATCCTATAGTGTAGTTCTTACTACACCATGACTTTTCTGGCCTAAAACAATGTCCATACCATGTAATTATTTTCAGATCAAAACTGAAGACTCTTGGTATGATTTGTAACATGTCAAGGGATGATCTGGGAGAGCAGCGTGGACACTGAAATACTGACATTTCTGTGACGTATGCTTGCCATACACACCATCTTATGTTATGTATGGATTGTTCACAAATTACCTGCATACCTCATTTAATCCTCTCAAACTCTCCAAGGTAGGTATTATCCCCATTTTTCATATGGGGAAACAAGAGGCTTAGCTCAAGGTCAAATGCCTTAAGTATGCAGCACAGCTGGATTTCAGCCCAAGCATGTCTGATTCCACTGTCTGTAATGGTCACTCATATGATATGCTAATACATAATTAAATACACTTGATTTTATCAAGAGGGCCCCCCCCCCCCCTTTTGTTTTGTTTTCAAAGCCTAGGTAGACCATATACCAAAGCAAAGGATTTGTTTCGGTTTAACTTATAAAACCATTTAGTAAAAGTGAATTCTAATTCTACTTTAGAAACTGGTTGGTTTTAAACTTTGCTTTGGGTATCCTTCATTCACAGATTAAACAATTTACTTGTGTAAAATGGAGAGGGAGAGTCTAAAACATTAAAAATAACATTTAAAATACACTAGCATTATTTACGACATATTAATCACAGTTTCTCTTCTATACATCAATATTCTTTAGTCAAATTTTAGTGAAAGCTTTTGAGAGAGGAGGCTTTAAGTAATTTAACATCCAGTCTTCACTTATTTGTCTCACCTACTCTGATTAGTCTAAATTAACAAGATATTTACTAATAGTCCATGTCCCAGGTGAAGACTATTAAAATTAACTCAATCATCTGCAGAGTTTTCACGTAACCATCTTATATAAATGTATAATTTGAAGAATGAGAGTTCATTCATTATAAATGTTAGCTTGAGTACAAAGAAATAAAACTAAATACTCAAATGTGATTTGGGGCTTTAAATTTGAGAGGTAAGCAATCCAGAGCAGAATAGACTAAATTTAATTCATCTGATATAAAAGTGCAAATTATGCATATACTTTTTAGAGATAAAGCAGATAATCGATATACCTTTAAATTACCAGCCAAATTTGAAGTGCATACATTGAAATATATTATTAAAGTTATGTAATGACGGATATGGATAGGAATGATAAATTGGTTATTCTTCCTAAATCTTTATGGAAGAGTCCTGACTTTTGCCCTAAGCAATGCCAGATTAAGAATATAACAAATAATGAGTAATTTGGTATGTTCAAGAATTGCTGTGGGAAAGATCTAAATTATACCAATGACTTAGGTATGCATATCCTTTGTGGATGCAGTAATTCATATTATACCATCTAAAAGGGCAGCCTCAAATCACAAGTGCACTAGTTTAGTACAAAGAAAAACCCAACTTAAAGGATTTATTCCAATTCTGGAATTTTGCTACACATACCCCTAAAATACTATTAACTAGTAAGATTTTTTCTTGAAAATCTGCTCTTTCCATTAATAAGAAACTATGTTGGAAACATGAGCATTCAAGCTACACCTAACCAGACAAATTTGTTTTGATAAAGCCTCTCTTCCTCATACTTAAGTATTTAAAGAGTAATGCAATTAAGAAATAAACAGTATGTGTTCAGAAAAGGAAATGCATACTGGTCTAAAACCCTATTTCATGTCATTTCACGTTACTTTCTTTTGTTTTGGTTACCTGCATCACTCTCTATCCCCCACAACCCTCCAACTTCTGCCATTTTAGGAAAGAAAAGTCAAGATCCTTTTATATCTTGCCCCCTCCCAAATCAACCACTCCTCAGGAAAAAGATTCATTCTGGTTTCTTTATCACCTGATTGGTGGGGCTGCTCTTTGTTCCTGGAGGACACTAGAGACCATGACTGCTTCCAATCTCTTTGAAAGACATAACTCCATTCTAAACTAGCAAGTACCAGATCCATAAATCTAGTATCATGTTTTACTATTTCCAAATTAGTGCTATCAGAATTCTCAAAGAATAAATTGGTACTACATTTATTCTCAGGAAGTAGAAAACAAATATACCCCACTATCAGTATTGTACTGTAAAAAACCACTTCTCAGAAAGGCAATTTTGTTCAAAATATCCTCCTTCCCCTATAAGGAACAAACAATTGTTACTAAAATAGTTACTTAAGGAGTGTGTCTTATCCACACACACAAGTCCTTGGGTTTTCTAAAAAGCTAAGCAATGTTCAGTCCGTATGATTTGGTTCACACAAAATTTTAAACACTGTATGTGTCACTATGAATAAAAATGGCTATACTCCGACTGATACAACTCTTGGTTTAGGGAATTTCAGGCACTTCTGGATCAGTCTTTCTGGAAATCTATGATAATTTCCTTTACTTAGAGCCATGTTTATGACTGATGAGTATTTTAGTAATCAGCATGCACTCTAATGAATATATCAATATCAGTTTTTATACTAAATAATAACATCACCCATACATAGGATGCTATACTTTGATTACACAATCCTTGGTAAGAGTACCTAGATATTTAGATAGGTGTAAGATGGTATCCAGCGTGTGATGTGAACATCAACTGTAAAGCTAGAAGGGCAAAATTACCTCCACAATTAAATATAAAGAAATGTAAGCTCCCAAGAAAGACACAGATTAAAGTAAGGAGCGTTCATTTTTAAAGACTAAATGCAGTAAGACTTTCAGAGCTCTAAGCAGTATCTATAGATTTTACACCAAAGGTAAGAGTGAGAGTTCTGCCTCCTGACATACATTTACATAATCCTCTCACTTAAATGTTAAGTAAAACCAAAACAAACTCCATAAAAAACGCATCTACATATATGAGATATACATATATATACATTTCATACATATATATCTCATATATATAATTGTACAAAATTTGTATTTATAGCACATACCAGGACACACCACTTAACATTCACAATTTATGACACTTTATCAGTAGTCATTAGCAAACTACAGAAATAAAATCATTAAGATGTAGAGATATATGCCACTAAGGGATCCTTACAATCAGGTTTTCAACAGTCTTTTGGTTGCAGTTGACAGCTCACAATTGCAGCCATTCATAAGAGTTCCTGGAATGTGGTCTACAGAGTTCACTTTGGTCAGCTATCTACGGAAAACGATCTGCACTGTGTTCCTTTGCCAAAAGGGCCAGTAATATTTTGCTCCTCCCCCCATTTACCAAAAAGACTGTTAAGTGTATAGGTAGTTTAAACAAATTTTGTAACGTTCACTGTACAAGGAGCTACACATTTTTTAATGAACTATATTTTCAATCATTATTATATCCTCCAGATAACACGAAATCAATTTGAAGAAATCTCAACAACTGACCATAAGCCTTTTAATTAAGAAAGGCTACAGTGGTATATCGTAGGGTCAACAGACAATGTTAACTGAGAACTTTAAGACATTTTCTTTGTACATACAACCATCAGCCCTTTTAAAGGTATAATAATAAGACGTATTAACGGAGTCTGACTCTTTAAAATAAATGGTCTCAAAATGAGCCAGTATAGAGCCTTGTATTAAGATGACAGAACCAAAATCACCAGACAATTTTCAACATATATCAACCTAAACCACCTCAATATTTTTGTTAATCTTCTATTTTCCTTCCTTTTCTCAAATTGACTGTGTTTACTAACATCAACGTTTTGTTTTTAAAAAGCAAACATCTTACTTACGGGTATTTTCTTAGGCTCTGAAATTTGTCAACCTGTTCACAAAGTTTGAGTCATAATTACTCAAGACCTCTCACTCTAGTGACTCTAGTGTTTCATTTTACATTTGCATGATGGCAAATAAAACTATGCAGAGTTTAATTTAAGAGGGGAACCTAAAATCATCATTTAAAATTATGATTTTGTTAGTACTGTCTCCTCAAAAGCACTCATTCTCAGTAACTTCAACATATGTCTGGAAAAGCTGTGTTATTAATATCAAGCAAACAAGTTTAAAACGCCCTCTCTTTTACAAAGGCTTTCCTTTAAAAAAACAAAACTATTCCTATTTAATGGATTTATTCCTTCACCAGGTGTGTTGCTCCAGTGACAAAACAGTCAAATGTATAAGATTACATCTTGGAAACTAGCGTGTTAAATTAAAAATCAATGAAAGACTACTAACAAAAATTAGAAATGCACGTTTGATAAGCAATGCAGATTTTAAAAGACTAGGTGGGGGAGAGAAGTGCCACTTTTAAAATAGGACTGCACACACATCAAAACCCCCCCGCAATGGATTAACTGTTGCAATTGATAAGGACACTGACACAGCAGTATCTGTAGTTCAAACATTGACATGTTTGGAAATAAAGATTCTTGAGATTAGCAACTCTTTTAATAAAGTAAGAGAAGAAAAAAATGCATCTTTGAGGTCATACCCTAAGGAATACATCCCAGAGTTTCCATTTATCAACAGATCTCTGCTTCATGCCGTATCATCATATTAAAGTTCTGGGGAATGTAATTACATGTGCTGTAAACTGAGAGAAGTGTGAAGAAGAGAAAATATATTCTTCATTCACATGTGTGCATGTGTTGGGGGGCTTGGGAAACCAGTCATCATTTCTTGAAGAGCGATGGGGGCAGCCAACAACAGGAACAGAGAGCTAAGTAAACGGTTATTTACCAACCCATCAGAAAAAAACTGGCTTCTGGCGGCTAGGAAAGGGAAGATGCCTGTTGAGTATTACCAAAGGTGAACACGTAAACTCAATCTGCATTTCAGGTGTGCCCCGTGTGTGAAAAGTGAAAAATGGGAGCAAACATAAAGAGAGATTTTTCTGAGTGGCTTGGGGAATCAGTTTCTTTACTTGGTAGTCCCATCCACATAAAATTTCTCAACAACTAGCTGGCTGAGCTCAATTATGGGCACGTGGTATTCTCTGAGAGTTCTCAAATGGAAAAAAGACTCCACACAAGCAAGTCACCTACAAAAAAAGACGAACTTCGAGTTATAAAAAGCAGAGAAGATGAATTTCAGTGATCATTTTTCAAACCAACAGAAGTGTATAACAAAAATACAAGACTACGTAGAAATGAAAAGTTAAGAAAAGAATGTGAAAGAACTCAGAAGAAACAGTGGAAGAAAAAGCTTTAACAGGTCTCAATGTATTCTATATACTAATTATTCTAGAAATCCATAAAACTAGTTCTAATCTTTTAACACATCTAATCAACCTCAAAAAAAGCCCCCAAACAAATGTCTAACAGTAAATTACCTGAAACTTTCTATATAATTTTTAAATGTAATTTTAAAGCTTTGTAACAAGTCAGTCGTTAAAAATTTGCGTTATACATATTATGAAAGTTTTCATGTGACATTTCCTCAAAATCACTTAAAATCCTGATTAAACCATAACCAAACATTATCAACTGTTGTAGAACTGGTGTGGCAATCCAACAATTTTCACTTAAAGCATTAAAAAAAGCATCCCTTAAATAGAGGGAGCCAATTGTTGACACTTACACTCGTACTACAAAATTATTCTAATTTCAAGAACTACAACTTTACTACTGTCAAACAGTCTCTCACACCTCCTCCCACAGTGAAAAGACTGATGGGAGATAAGAACATCTTTCCAATACTCTCTGCTTTAAACAAAAGTATCCTAAAGAAGTCACTGGGAAGCCTCCTGACCTCCCATCCCCTTGCAATAAGAGGCTGGATGAAGAGATGATCTTCAAGGCTGGATCTGACATTTTACCATTCTCTCTCCAGCCTTTGCGGATACTAACAAGACTCTGCTGTAAGCGCTCAAGTGCGACTCATACCTAAGAAAGGGACAATCCTGTGGGGCATAACCTACCAGCTACCACTTCTAAATTGAGAGGAGTAAGGTAAAATCCATCTTTTTGAATAAACAATGCTGCATCCCTAACCACTTTGCTGCTTTTAAACTGTGACAAAACCAACTCTCTCATTACACACCTCAAGAACTGATAAACCAATTTTACTAAGCACAAACGTTTACATTTAAATATGCTGAGGGCCTCACGTTGAAAAAAGAGCTCTTCCAAAGCTGCATCCCCAACTACAACGCCTGGCCAAGCATTCCTATCAAACGTTTGAATAGGTTCCATACCTGTCTTCATCACCATCAACAGGAATAGCTATGCTGAACACAGAGGTGGTGAGGCTGTTCATGGGTGTTAACTGCAGGGGGTTTGCCAGGGCATCTGCAACAGGAGGCTTCACAACAGGCTTAGTTTCAGCAGCGATGGAAAGTGGCGGTTGAGGTAGGGGTTCGGATTTTCTTCTGGTATCGTCAATCTGCCCCACTAGAGGCTGGGTGTGAGTCTGAAACTGGCTTAGGTCAGGCTGTGGTAGACTCGTTGGTGCACTGGCTGTGCCCTGCGCCACGGGCAGCCCCACATGCGGGATGCTGCCGCCGCTCCTGCTGACTGGCGTGTGGCTGCTCAGCTGCTGCGACTGGACCAGAGGCGCGGGGACATTTGGCATAGTAACAGAGGTGGTAGACACACTAGGCACGCTTGGAGCGGGCACGGCTGCAGGCACGTTTGGAACTCCGGGCACCACGGCGAGAGGGCCACTGGGCCCGGCTGGCGGCACCCCGCCGCCGCCCATCTGCGGCTGCGGGGCGGACAGGGGCGGCCCCGCGCCTCCCACGGCAGCGGGGGGTCCTCCGGCCGGCTGGCCCGGCGCGGCCTGGCCGCCCTGCGAGGGTCCCGGCCCCGGAGCCACGGCGTCCCCGGGCAGGGTGGGCGCGCCCATCACCTGCGCGCCGGCCGAGGCGGCACTCTGGCCCGGGCCCACGGGAAGGCTGGCCGCCGCGGCGGGGCTGACGCCGGCGGCCGAGGGCTGCGCGGGGCTGGGCGGCTGCAGGCCGACCACGTGCTGCTGCAGGTACTCACTCTGGCCGGAGGGCGCGCCGGGCAGCAGGTGCGGCGGCGGCAGCTGAGGCTGGGGGTACGCGAAGGGCGGCGGCGGCTGCGGGGCAGGAGCGCCGACCGCCAGGCCGGGCTGCGCCAGGGCGACAGGCGGCAGCGCCTGGCCCCCGGGCCCCGGAGGGCCGACAGCGGGCCCGCTCCCCTGGAGCTGGCTGGGCTGCAGGGCGGCCATCAGCGGCGGCGGCGGAGCCGAGCCCGGAGCCACAGCCCCACCTACGGGCGGCGGCGGCTGCCCCACGCCAAAGCTCTGCGGCGGGGCCGCGGCGGGCTGGCCCATCTTCTCCGACGGGGGCAGCTGTGACACAGCAGTCAGCGAGCTGTCAGTTCCCGAGTCGGGCCCGTGCGCCCCCTGCATGGAGGCCACCACCACCACCACCGAGCCTCCGGTGGCGCCCAGGCCGCTGTCCCGCTCCGCGGTCTGCTCGAAAGTACTGCTGTGCCGAATGCAGTCCCCGGAGCGGGTCAGGACGCTGCTGTCCGAGTCGCGCTCGTAGTACTCCATGCACGTCCACCGGCCGCGCCGGTACGGCTCCCCGCTGCCGTGGTCCAGCTTGATCACGCGGAACCGGGAGCTGCACGCGGCGGGGGGCGGCGCAGGGGCCGCGGGCCCGGGCGCGGCGGAGGAGCCCGCCGC